>NW_027185664.1:9639337-9804695 GCF_028583685.1 Petaurus breviceps papuanus
GAATATAATGAGAGAAGATGGGGAAAGACAGATTGGGGTAAACTATCTCATACAGAAGAGGCAAGGGAAAATTGTTACAATGGAGGGGAAGAACGGGAAGGCAAAAGGGAATGGGTCAACCTTATTCCTATTGAATCTGGCTTGAGGAGGGAATGAAATACACACTAAATAGGGCATCTCACCCTCCAGGAGAGTAGGGGGGGAAGGGGATGAGAGGGGAGATGATGGAAGGGAGGGCAGGCTGGGGGGGAGGGAAGTTGGAAGCACCCGCTTTTGAAAAGGGATGGGATCAAAGTAGAGAATAGAACAAGTGGGAGGTGGGATAGGAGGGAGGGAAATATAGTCAGTCTTTTACAATATATCTACTATGTTATTGTTTTGCATTAGCCGCACATGTACAACCTATACTGAACTACTTATCTTCCCAGTAAGGGTGGGTGACAAGGAAGGAAGGGAATGAATCTGGAATTGAAAGTTTTAAAATCAAATATTCAAATATATATATATACTATTATCAATACTATTTTACATGGAATTGGGAAATAAGATATACAGGCACCGAGGCATAGAGATCCACTGCAAAAGTCGAAAGGGTTATGGGAGAAAATATGGGAGAGAGCAGATTGGAGGAGGGGATATTCTGTGGGACTGCTATTTTGGGGTGGTGGGTAGGAGAAAAACGGGGAGAAAATTTGTAACTCAAAACTGGCGGAAATGTAAATCACAAGTTAATAAAGCATTAAAAAAAAGAAAAGCAAATGCTGAGAGCTGTTGCAGCTTACAAATAACCCTCTGGGAAAACAATGATTTTTGCAGCTGAGAAAAAAGATGGAAATGAGCAACATTTTGGTGCAGTGCTGTGATTTTGTAGCATAAAGCTGTATTTTCTGGTGGTGAAATGCAGAGGCTGGATCAGTTACGTGAAGATATGAGTTGCCCCACAGGATTCTGGGAAATGACAACTGGTAAGTATGCACTGCCTGTGGAGGTGTGGCTCTGCAACAGTGACCATTTTAAAATGCCTTCAGAACCAAAGTGAGTGAAAATAAGGTCCTATCATTTTCTTTCCTATAGCTTTCTGATAGTTCATCTGAATGGTTGGCAATTTTTAAAAATGTTTGAGCCTCAATGCCAGCTCATTTATTTTAGCCCTACCTGTTAGAGTTCGTACTCAGTGGTTGGTAGTGGTAGTATGAGGATGGGGGTGAGTGGGCTGAATTCTATCTGTCCACAGACTTTGGAGTGAAAGAACAAATTCCCACATATATTCCAGCCACTAAAGGCTTTTGGCAAGCAGCCACAGCAGCATCAACTGGTGGTCCCTATGCCAAAGATGCTAGAGTCTGATGATGCCTGGGTTAGCCTGCTGAATGACTGAAAAATCATGTTTGCCTTAATACGTTGCTGAATTGCCAGCATTCAGATTTCTAGAGTCTTATAAACAAAAAGTTCTATGCCCATTGCTGCATGGGCCAGACGAACTCTCATTGCTGCTTGCCCAGCAGTTTTGGCTGCTTATTCTCCTACTCCCAGAATTCAGATCATTCTGTAAACTGCCTGGTAAATTAATCATACCTTGTTCTCTGGGGTCAAATGGCCAAGTCAATGGATGCTCAGTAAGCAGTTACTGTGTGTCCAGCCCCACCCTAAGTGCAGTAAGGATTTTGAAAGGAGCCCAGCATTCCTGGAGTATGTGCATTTTGCTGACAACCTTGCAATCTTTTGTTAATTTGGGAATGAAGGCAGAATCTTGTGAGACAGCATGGTATAATGGGAAACATACTAGACTGGAAGTCTACCACCTAACTCCTAGTTCTTTCATTACTTCTGTGTGACTATGGGCAAATCATTTACTCTCTCTGGATCTCAGTTTCCTCAGATGATATGGTTGAACTGAAGGGTCCCTAAATTAGCCCCTTCCATCTCTAACAATCTTGAGCCTGTAACTCTTAGGGCTCAAAGCATGTTTCTCTCTAGCTCCCATGTAGCCACAAAAGAAGCCTTTATTTTAAACTCTCTTGTCCTTCCTTTGCTGGGTAATCTAATTTAAATGCAAGGAAGTCTGGCATGTTGTAAATGCTAGCTGGCAATCTAAGCGCATTTTCATTGACTTCATAGGATTCTTTGCCTCCCTCAAATATTTTGGATACAGAGAACATGGCACAGTCTCTCCAGTCAGCGCTAATGATGAGCAGAGCGCCATAATGGGGAGTGTGCTGCGTACAGATAGATAGAGAAGTCATGTAAATGAACACGAGCCTCCCAAAATGGATGCCTCTTCCAAAGCTGCGAGGCTGGCGACCGCCCGCGGATGGCAAAGACTGTGACATCCAAGTGTCTGAGCTCCAGTCAAAGGCGACAGAGGCTGCCAATAGGAGACAATTAGCAAGCACGACTTCTCAATTGTGTTGACAGATGAGGGGAAAAAAATCAAATAGATGTGAGAACTGTGTTTATCCTGCTGCAGTGTTTTGCAATATTATGTCTATTGATTTGCTTTTTGTTTCTGAGTTATTGGGTGGATGGTGTGTCGTTCTGCCTATCAAACCAGGCAAGCTTGCCTTCACAGCTGCTCGTCAAGGGAGAATTTCCACACAAATCATCCAAACCAGTGTCACTGGGGACATTAGGCCAAAGATACTTTGCTATGATTTAATGAAAGGGGAGGGGCCTACTATAGCATGTGGCTCGATTTTCTTTTCATAACAATTGGTGATAGCTTCTGCATTCTGTAGTATGGTGTGGTGTTGCGCCATAATTGGTTCTGAAGGTGTTTCACGATCTAGTAAGTCAGATGGGGGTTGGGAGGAGGGGTTGCTATTGTTTTCTCTTATGTCTTGGTTTTTGTGTGTAAAATCTGCCCTCAAGAGACAGGGATGTGGAATGCACTACTGTGCACGTGCACATGAACCTTCCTCAAAATAATCACAACAGCAAAAGACCATCCCAAGAGCTCTGGATTTTTAGACAAAGGTTGTAGCCATTGTTGCTCAGTCATTTTTCAGTCTGTCTGACTCTCTGTGGCCCCATTTGGGGTCTTCTTGGCAAAGATAAGGGAGTGATTTGCTATTTCCTTCTCCATCTCATTTTACTAATGAGGAAACTGAGTCAAACAGGGTTAAGTGACATGCCCAGGATCTCACAGCTAATAAGCATCTGAGGCCAGATTTGAACTTAGGAAGATGAGACTTCCTGACTTCAGGCCTGGCACTCTATCCACTATGGCACCACCCAGCGGGGTTCAAATCTTTGTTTTGCTACATACTAGATATGTGATCTTGAGCAAAATATTTACATTTTCATCTCTAAAATAAGTTGTCTGTTTATCTCTGAGTTTCCTACTGGTTTGAGATCCATGAAGGTCCTTCCTCCTCATTCTTTGGCACAGTTCCTCTGGGCTTGTAAACCAGGGCTCTCTTGCTGTTCCGCTGTTGCCCAGAGCTCCTCTGCTTGGATATGCCTTTCCTGTTAGGTCTTCATGTTTTAAGCAAATTCCCAGCACTATCTGTCCATTTAAAGGAAAAAAGGAAAAAAAAATCAACTCTCCTATGCCTTATGCCTTCACAATTATGCTCTTTGCTAGGGAATTAAGGAATGCTAATATTAATTGAAATAAAATGGATTTGGTTTCATTCATTTATTTGTTTATTCTATTCATTAGTTGTTATTCGTCCTTGCTTCTCAAAGAGGACCTTGATATCAGGAAGGTGATGCTATGACTTGCAAATGAATTTGATTTAAGTGAGGGAAGTCTTTTAATTTATTAATTTAACAAATACTGACTGAGCACCTACCCTATGCATACTCCCTGTGGGGATACAAAAAAAAAAAAGGATAATGCCTCCTTCAAAGACTTTATAGTCAAATTAGGTAGATTATATGTTGATGGAACTATCAAATCATCCAGATGTACAAATTAAATCTCCCCCATGTTTTCTCATATAGTAGCAATTGTTGGAGGGTTTGCTAGAGAAGTTGTGACTTGGTCCATTCCTTTTGTAAAGCAATTTGAAATTATAATCAAAATGTCACTAAACTGTGCATACCGATCCATATCACTACTAGACATAAGTACCATGTATACAAAAATATTTATAGTAGCATTTTTTGTGGCAGCAAAGAACTTGAAACTAAGGGCATACCAAACAGTTGGTAAGTGGCCAAATTATGGTATGTGAATGGAATTTAATGTTATTATACCCTAAGAGATGATGAGAGGGTTCACTTCAGAGAATTCTTAGATTTGTATTCACTCATACAAAGTGGAGTGAGCAGAACCAAGACAACTATTCACACAAAGTTCAAAACATTATAAAGGAAAACAACTTTGAAAAAATGAAGAACTGATCAGTGCAATGATGAATTGTGATTCTAGAAGATGGATCATAAACCATAGCTCCTGTCTCTTGGAGGTGGACGTAGGAGATGGAGAAGTTATGGACAATGGTTGCAGAACAATGCATACATTTTCAAACATGACTATTAGGAAACAAATTTGTTTTGCTTGACTATTTTTGTTATT
This sequence comes from Petaurus breviceps papuanus, assembly GCF_028583685.1. Classification (NCBI taxonomy): domain Eukaryota; kingdom Metazoa; phylum Chordata; class Mammalia; order Diprotodontia; family Petauridae; genus Petaurus; species Petaurus breviceps. The sequence goes on from NW_027185664.1 coordinate 9,643,860, forward strand.
AGGGATAGCTTGTGTTTGGAGAGAGGAGAGATTAGGGAGCAGTGAGGAGAGAGAAATAGTGATGAAAAAATGGTAGAGACTAGGAAAGAAAAAAGTGTCTATTAATTTTTTTTATATGAAGAAGCCAGAGAGGGACTCCTAAAGGCACAAAACATGGCAATGTTGGTACTGCAACATTACCTTCAGAGTATGTTAAAAGAAGTAAGATGTAAATGATGAGCTCATGGCTTCTTGTACAACCCCCATTTTTTTAATATACAGAAATGTTCACATTTGTTGATGATTTCATAGTTCATATGTAAATAAATTTAAAAAAACCATATTTATAGAAATCAGTAAACCAACCCCAAAAGTTCCTGTGGAAGTGAATGAAGGGTATGAGCTTGGTTTTAGATATGTTGGGTTTCAGGAAAATGATGTAGAAGTTGACCAGAAGGCAAGTGGGAATATGGCTGTGGAGCTTGAGAGAAAAGTGATGTTTGGAGATAAAAATCTCTTAGGAATCAACTACCCAGGATTCACAAAAAATAGCAACACTGAAGGAGGAGATCTCCAGGGGAATATGTCATATTATCTGATCTAAAGATGAGGAACTAATCTGTGGAGGGTTATCCTATGAAGACTTATGTAGAAGAGAATTCTATTCCACCCTCTATATGAGCATAGAAGAATAATTTCATACCATGCCAAGATAAGGAATGTGTGTGTAAATGGGAGAGTAGCAATCTTTCAAAAACAGAAAAGTGGAGCCTAATTTTACCACCCAGGTGAGGTTTGAGAAATAGGTGAAATTGGCATTAGGACAGAATATCTCTGTATTACCTTCCAATTTATGAGGCCTTCCAGTGCAGAAACTTCCTAAATTCCCAATCTGTCCCTATAGCCTCTTCCCAATAAAAGCTTGTTAATCTCATAAACTAATTCCAATGAATGTTTCGAGGTGAACTGTAGCTAATTGTGTTATTAGTCTATGAAATATTTATGTTTGAATTAGGAATCTTGGCATCAATGCCTCTATCAAAAGGAACTATCAATCAGGCCATTCTTTAACTCAAACCCTCCAATGGTTTTCCATTGCCTAAAGAATAAAGCCCAAGTTGGGGTGGCTAGATGGCGCAGTGAATAGAGCACTGGCCCCTGGAGTCAGGAGATCCTGAGTTCAAATCTGGCCTAAACACTTAACAACAAAAACTAGCTGTGTGACCTTAGGCAAGTCATTTTACCCCAGTTGCCCTCCAGAAAAGCAAAAGCAAACAAAAAAAGAATAAAGCCCAAGCTCTTAGCCTGGGCACTTAAGCACCCTGGATTGTATTACTTCAATTTACTTTTTCAAATTTATGTCACACAATGTATCGTGACTCTCACCAGAATGGTTTACTACCTATTCCCTAAAAAGGTACTTTCTCACCCCCATGTCTTTCCTTACATTGCCCCTTGTTCTTAGAACTCTCCTCCTTCCACTCTTTTTCCATGATTTGTATATTGAAAATCTACTCATCCTTCAAGGCCCTCTTAAATTTCCCTAATTCTCCTCAAATAGAAAGGATTCATCTCTCTTCTGGGCTCCTGTAGACAGTTATACTACCGTGTTTCCCCGATAATAAGACACTGTCTTATTTTTTTGGACAGAAAAACACCAGAGGGCTTATTTTCAGGGGAGGGCTTATTTTAATGAACATTGACAGCAATTTTAATAAACAGGTAAATGTGAACAAAAAATGTACCTTTATTCAATAAGCAAATCACTAGGGAAGAACAGGATGACGCGCTCACTGCTGCAGCTCTGATTGGATGCAGCTCGGAGCGCGGCGTGCGTTTCATCGGGGGGAGGGGGGAACACGGTGCATACAGAGGGTACCATAATGTAGCGTGTAGCGCAGGGGATCACCTTCACTACAGTAGCAATCTCAATAGGGCTTATTTTCGGGGGAGGGCTTATTTTAGAGGAATCTTACACAGTAAGGGGAGGGCTTATTTTCGGGATAGGTCTTATTATCGGGGAAACACGGTAGATAGATGAAAGAGAAAGAGAAAGACAGAGAGAACATTTATTACACGTTTACTCTGTGCCAGGCAGTTATGGGCTGGAAAGTGGGATACAAATATAAGCAAGCCAGAAAGTTCTTGCCCTCAAGAAATTTTTATTCTAATGGGGAAAAAAACACATACAGGATAGCTAGATAGAAGGGGGTAAAGTTGGAGATAACCAGCAGATGCTATAGAGGTCAAATTTCAGGCAAGCCAAGTATCCAAAGGGCAGAGTCGAGGATTCCATTGAGAGAAGGGTTAGTATTAGGGTCAGTGTGTGGGCAGCATGGTGCGGAGAAAGTGCTGGAATGTGAAATTTGCACTGAGATTCTGGAATTCTGGCTGCTGCTGACTCTCTGTGTGACCCTGGGTGAGTCACTTAGCCTTGACAAACCTGAGACTTGACCCTCAAGTTTTTGGTGACCTCTTGTCCTTTTTTGTTTCTTTGTCTGAGCATAGTTGGACTTTTTCGTGAACTTAGGAGGTCTTGAGCCATTTAAAATCGTGGCTAACTGACCGCTTTCTCCAAGTACACCCTTCACAGGGAGATGAGCGCAAGCCATGCCTTGGCTTACCCAAAAGATCTGGACTTGAAAGAATTTTCAAAAAGTACAGACCTAGGGGAATGTGAAATGCCTGTTTAGCAGTTCTGGGAAGTTTTTCATATTATCATGTTTTAATTATCAACCTCCTGGTATAGTACTACAGGAGTTTGTTATTACTGTTTCATGTTTTAAGTCAGGGGTGAGGAACCTGTGGCCTCAGGGTCAGAAGTGGCCTTCTAGGTGAAGTGCAGCCTTTTGACTGAGTCCAAGTTTTACAGAACAAATCCTTTTGTTAAGGGGATTTGTTCTGTGAAGTTTGGATTCAGTCAAAGTGCTGAACTTGAGGACCTGGAGGGCCACAGGTTCCCCACCCCTGTTTTAAGTGTTTGTCAATGAGTATTTGTGAGTCTTTTGCATTTTAAGCATTTCTTTTAGTGGTAGAGGAATAAGTCTACTTTATATATTGAGTACCTTCCTAGAAGGGATCCTGTAAATTCCCTTTGAAGATACTCCAGACATGAATCAAACCTAAGCTTTGTTTAAGTGTTTGTCTCTAGAGATCTGCTTTGGTTTGGGAGCAAGAGACAATAAGAAAAATCTGAGCCCTCTATTTAGAGGTCAGTCTTCTCCAGGCAAAGTTATGTGAACCAAGAGCTGTGACCTCTTAGGGGAAATGGGCACCCTGTGGCAGCATGTCTGTTACCTTTATCAAATATTTCTGTTCCAGATGATATAAAACTCTAATTGTGAAATCAGACAATCAGACTAATAGAGGCATTTGAGGGGCGAAGAGGATCTTAGTCCTCCCCCCACCTTCCCCACACAAATCCAGCTCACATCAGTCGATCTTGATCTATAAATAGCCCCTAACACTTGACAATGAGACTTTTGCCCATCACAAAACAGTGACAGCATTAGTGATCGCCACCATAGGGACATGACAGACAAGGGTCCCTTCTTGTTCAGGGCACATGGAATCACTAGAGCAGAGAAAAAGAATAAAATACAATCTTCTTTAACTTTTCAATTTAGTCAACCTTTGGATGCCTAGTTAAAATGCTTATCTTGGCAGCTCATTGGCACTCTATAAACTACTGATCACTCTTTATTTGCAATACTAAGATCCTTAGATGAAAATCCAGGCTATTGTACTGTCCCTATGCTATTAAAATCCCTTTTAGCCTGGTTCTCATGCTGCATTCACCAAAATGTTACATGTGCAGTCATTTTCAATGAGTCATTTATTTAATTCATCAATAATTTTTTTCCCCTTCGCTTTGGGTGAAAAGCAAGCTAATCAGTGATGTGTCTCAGATGTTCCAGTGTGCCAATACATTATGTTGGTTGCACTCCAGAGTCACATTTGAATTTAAAGAAAGAGTGTGAGTCACTTCTTCTTTAATAGCATTTCTTCTCTTTTACATTCAGCAGCGCTGTTCTCAGAGCAGGTACAGAGCCAACATCTCCAGCCCTGTTACCGTCCCCAGCTCTCAAAGAAGACAAATGAGTTATAATGGTAACTGTGTGTGTCTTCTTTAAAAAAACTGCTTCAGGAAATAAAGAAAAACGAGAAAGAGAGTTTGAAAGAAAGGGAGGAAGGAAAGAGAGAGAGAGGGAAAGAGTGGAAGGAAGTAAGGAAAAGGGAGGGAGGGAAAGAGAAAGAAGGAATGAGAAAGAGAAAGAAAAAAATAAAGAAAAGAAATTATGTCTCAGTTTTTCTCAGTCTGCCATGCATATGAAACTCTACATATAATTATAATGTTGTATTCAGCCAAGGGACTAACCAAAAAAATTCAAGAATATCAAAGCCATCTTCTAAAAACCCCTAGAAAGTCAGATAGGAGTTCTTGGATTTCAGAAATCAGGAGCCCAGGTTAAACTCAAGTGAAAGCTTTACCACTTACACAGAAGTCTTCTAGCCTTAAGTAATCTTTTAATGTTTTGGAGTTTTTGCCCTACATAGTTTTTACTCAAGAATAGTTCTTATTCATATTTGTTCACAGAAGCTGGAATCAATTTCTTGTTTTATTCATGTCACAAGGCAGCAAAAAGAATCTTAAATTTGGATTCAGAAGATCTGGGTTCAAATCCTCCCTCTGATACTAGCCATGTGACCCCGATCAAGTCACTTCACTTTTCTGGACTACAGCTTACTCACTGGTAAAATGAATGGTTTGATTAAATGGCCTCTGAGGTCCTTTCCAGTTCTAAATCTATGATCCTACTAAATACTTCCTTGGGACTTCCTCATAAAATGGCTGGCCACCCAGCTACCACACACCTAATTCAGTGAAACCCTGAAGTTAACATCAGATTGAATAATGATCAAAAAATCTAATGAGAAACTAAAATGACTTCTTTCATGCCAAAACCACAGAAAAATTCAGCCAGAAACCCATGGGCAATGGGAAAGCTTTTATCTCCCACTCCACCTGCCCAAGTAAAGCCAATGCCAGCAGAAGGTAGCCTTCTAGTGCTACCAGAGATTCACGGATACATGTTAGCCTGAAAGACTCTGTGTCCAGAGGCAGCAAGAGTAGACTCCCCCCCCCCCAAATCTCCAGGATGGTGAGAATACTCAGGAAGCAGAGAGCAACAAACAACATGCTACAGCTTCCAAAGCACTTAGACTTATATACCTCAGGCTCTAAGGTTCCTAGTATTCTGACCAGAAATGAGAGAGGGCTGTGAAAATCCAGCACTCTGAACTTCAAAGATCCTAGGTGGGGGTGGTGCTTAAAACCAGAAGGTAGAGGCCAATTAAGGAACCCAGCTGACCAAGCTCCACCCCCACCCCCATCTCTCCACAACATCACAAGTAGACAATGGAGCCCAGCCTAGAACAAAGACCCATTTTATGAACAAAAGTTAGAAAGAGGAGTAAATCCAAGAAAAAAGCAATCTGTATAAAAAAAAATCAATCTTGTAGTCTCTCAAAAGCGAACAACTCAATAATAATCTCTAAGAGAAACTTAAAGGGAAAACTGAATTTTCCACAAGGCCTACATGAATACTTGGAAGAAACAAAGCAAGAAATTAAAATGAAATAAAACTTGTCTAGGAAAGAACTGGGAGAGCAACTGCTTAGAAGAGAAAATAGTAAGAGAAAATCTTACCTAAGAAATAGCCTCCTTGAAAATTAGTATAGAACAAATAGAAATCAGTGATTCTGATGTAGCAAGAAATATTAAAACAAAATCAAGTGACAGAAAAATAGGAGAAAATGTATATCTCATATTTAAAAAACCCACTGATGTGAAAAACAGGTCAAAGAGAAATAATCTAAGAATTGTTGGAATCTTTGAAATGTATGATTTAAAAAAAAACCTGGACAGTCTATTTCAGGAAATCATAAACAAAAACTGTCCTGAAGTCCACTAATCATTTCTTTAAAGGTAACCCAACAGCAAGTCTCAGGAATGTCAAAATACAAAGCTCCCATGTCAAAAAGAAAATACCATAACCTTCCAGAAAATAATGGTTCAAAGGAACAAAGAACTACATAGTCAGAGAAGACTTGGAAGTTACTATAAATAAGAGGAGATCATGGAATACAATATTACAAAAGGCAAAAGATATAGGCTTACAACCAAGAAAAACATAATAAAAAACTGAATGTAAACAACTGAATATAAACCCACAGGGAAAAAAAGTAGATCTTTAATAGAATAAAGGACTTTCACAAATCCAGAGAAACATAGAAAGGTAAGATTTGTTTAAACAATTGGAAGAAGCTCTATCAGGGATTTGTAACTTTTTTCCTTGTCATGACCCTTTGGCAATGTGAAACCTAAGGAACACTTCTTAGAACAATGTTATTAAGATTACAAAACAAACCAATTATATTGAAATAGAGAGAAAATGTTTGCCCACCCAAGTTCATGGAACTCTGAAACCTATACATAGACCACTTGGGGGTTAAGAACCACTGAGCTATTTGATGACAAATCGCTAATACTTTAAGGAAGGAAAGGAAAGAGAAAAAAATGAATGTTACTTCAGAACTTCAATGTTTCCTAAGGATATTAAGGGAGTTTAATAAGAAAAATAGAGGTCTACGGAGTGGGTTGGTTTTGATCTGAGGATTTGAAGAGGGAAAAGAGAAAGGATAGTAAAAAGTTTGGAAAGAAAGAAGAAAGGTGTGGAAATTTTTTTTCTGATAGATAAGACATATGAGAAAAATGTGTATACAAACATGAAGAAAGGAATAGGGAGTGAGCATCATATGAAACTACACTTAACAGAAATGGACAATGAACACCTCCCCAACCACCTCACCTTCCCCATTTGAATAGTTTGGTGTAAGAATACAAAAAACTCAATAGGGAAACCAGAAGATGGAGGGGTGGGGAGGCAGCAAGGGGATGGGGGGAAGGCAAGGTTGGGTTGGGGGGAATACTTAAGGGGGAGTATATTACCAAGGAGGGAATAGTCATAAGCAAAACAAACTCCCTGATCCTGAGGGAGATTAAAGAAGGAAAAAAGAAAAGAACTAGAATTGAAGGCTATTGGAGAATAGCTGAACAAATTGTGATACATGAATGCTAACAGATTATTATTGTCCCATGAGAAACAATGAGAAATATCAGAAAATCTTGGGTAGGATGAAGTGAAGTGAGTAGAACGAGCAGAATAATTTATATATGGATAACAATTTAGAGAAAAACAAGTTTGAAAGACAAGAATTTTGATCCATTAAAAAAAAACAAACAAACCCAACTCTGATCCATGTAGTGACTATGACTCCAGACAGATGAAGTTTGTCACCCACATCTGAACATAGAGGTAACACATGTGAGGTGCAGACATAATTTCTGGATATAGACATTATGCAGAATAATTTTTCTTGACTATGTTTATTTATTACAAGGTTGCTCCCCACCCCCATGCCCTTTTTGGTTTTTTATTGGAGAAAGGAGTTGGGACAAGAAGGGGGTAGTTAGGGGCAACTAGGTGGCGCAGTGAATCAGGAGGACCTGAGTTCAAATTCAACCTCAGATACTTAACACTTACTAGCTGTGTGACCTTGGGCAAGTCACTTAACCCCAACTGCCCTGCCTTCCCCACTCCAAAAAAAAAAAAAAGGAGGAGATAGTTAGCAATAATCATGCCAAAAAACAGGGAAGAGGTCTATGAAAAGTTTGTTGTTTTAAATGCACAGAAGAGAAAAGAAGGAAGTTTCAAAGGAAATACAAACAGGACAGTCTTAAAAGTAGCTCAGAATTTATTATATACTTTTTTTTTAAATAAAAAAGCAAGTGGTATGACATAAACATACATGGTTTCATATAGAATCCCCTTTTGTGTTCTGATGTAAGTATGGAAATGCTCTCTCTTTTTTAGTAAGTTCAGAATTTTTTAAAAAGAAAAAAAAGACTTAGGGGAATCTAGGTGGTGCTGTGAATAGAGCACAGCCCTGGAGTCAGGAGGACCTGAGTTCAAATCTGGCCTCAGACCTTTAACACTTACTAGCCATGTGACCTTGGGCAAGTCACTTAACCCCAGTTGCCCTACCTTCCCCCCCCCAAAAAAAGCAAAAAGAAAAATCTTTTAAAAAAAAAGAAAAGAAAAAAGAAAAAAAACCACTTCTTTGCACAGAAAGGGCCTAAAATGTGACTGTATCACACAAAAGATCATTATAAGCAAGAAGTGCTCCAAACAGGTCTACTATGGAAGTGTTTCTGTGTGCGTGCGTGTGCGTGTGTATACACGTATCTATGTCCGTGTCTGTCTCTCTGTGTGCTCTATGGACCACGCAGAAACATGGGTAGATGATCCCACAGAACTCCTATGGAAGTGTTTCTGTGTGCGTGTGTGTGTGTGTGTATACGCGCATCTATGTCCGTGTCTATCTCTTTGTGTGTTCTATGGACCACATAGAAACATGGGCGGATGATCCCACAGAACTCCACTAATTAGGAACTTCTTATAATTCAGACTGGTTGAGTTGACATCTTCTTTTATTAATGTTCTTTCAATTGATAAAGCACATGAGTAGTTATTACAAGAGTCTAGGCTTGAAATACTTAAAAGAAAGTGTTTTCAAATATTCTTCAGCCTGTTATTAGTATTCTCCAAATGGCAACTGCTCTGTTGATTTTGACTATGCTGGCTTAACTGATTATTTCTCTTAAGGGTACCAGGGACATGGATTTTGCTGGGGGTGGGGGGGAAAGGGTGTGATATTTTTTTCTACAAGCACAGATCACAACCTTTCTCCAATTTAGTAAATGGTCTTCAAGAAGAGCTTGGGGGGCGGCTAGGTGGCACAATGAATAGAGCAATGACCCTGGAGTCAGGAGGACCTGAGTTCAAATCCAGCCTCAGACACTTAACACAAAAACTAGCCATGTGACCTTGGGCAAGTCACTTAACCCCAGCTGCCCTCCAAAAAAAAAAAGGCAAAAAAAAAAAAAAAGAGGTGCTTGGGCCAAAATATTCATCACCCTATTTCTAACCATTTGATAAATCTCTCTTATTTTAGATAGTCTGGTCCTTAGACAGCGGACATAGTCTATCACTGGCTTGCTACCAGTAGCCTATACAGCTAAGTACAATAGGCCGGAGCTCATGGCCTTTAAGAACCCAATGGTTATTTTATGCCTATCTCTTTCTCCTCTCTCTCTGTCTCTTTCTCTCTTTTTATCTCTCTATCTCTACCTCTGTCTCTTTCTCCTCTCTCTCTTTGTCTTTCTCTTCTCTCTCTTTTTTCTGTCTCTGTCTTTGTTCCTTCTCCTTCTCCTCTCTTTCTCCCTCTCCTCTGCCTTTATCTCAGCACCCACAAAAAAGGAAAAGGGTCCTACCCTCAGTAGCAATGCTATTAGAGGCTGTTCTAATAGGCACACAAGCTACCCAGCCAAACCTGAGTCTAAGTCTTAGGTTCCTGGCTTCTTCTGCTTCTTATATTTCTTTACCCGAGGACAGGTGGCCAAACAGTAATGCTGAAATGAGTATTTCCAGCTTGGGAGGCCAGCTTGTTCTGTGAGCTCAAAAGGTCTGGTGCTCCTGGTTCCCTCTGTCAGAGCTGAAGGAAAGCAGGAAGAGGCTTCTACCACTACTTCCTTCTTGAAGAAGTCAACCATGAGGGGTGGCTAGACGACACAGTGAATAGAGCACCGGCTCTGGAGTCAGGAGGACCTGAGTTTGAATCCAGCCTCAGACGCTTAACACAAATATTAGCCATGTGACCTTGGGCAAGTCACTTAACCCCAATTGCCCTCAAAAAAAAAGTCAACCATGAAAGGATGATAATCCAAAATCTTGACTTGACTAAATAGAACACATAGGCCTTGTGAAGGAGTTGTTTGGATGGCAGTGAGCTAAGGACAAGGTGAAATGGCTGTTTGACAATTCCAGTAAGTGTTTCACATTTTAACAATCTCCAAGGAAAAGTTTAGTAGGAAGGTCTGACAATTCCTAGCTATGCAACCCTGACCAAGTCACTTAATCTCTGTTTGCTTCAGTTTTCTCATCTGTAAAATGGAAATAATAATACCTATCTTCCAGGGTTATTGTGAGAATAAGATAATATTTGTAAAGAACTTTGCAAGCCTTAAAGTACATATAAATCATAGTTATTTTTTTCAGTGCTCTTTCTTTTTTTTAATTTTTATTTATTTACTTTTAGTTTGCAACATTCAGTTCCAAAAGCTTTTGAGTTCCAAATTTTCTCCCCCTCCCCCTCCATGGCAGCATGCAATCCATTATAATTTCTACAAATACCTTCACATTAAATATTAGTCAAGTTGTAAAGAAGGATTATAACCAATGGAGTGAATGATGAGAAAGAAGGAATGAAACAAAACAAAAAAGAGAGAGAACAAGTAGTTTGCTTCAGTCTCATAGTTATTTTCAATTATTATACACGTGTGTATAGATATGTTTAAGTTGGATATGGAAAACATGGCAGTTTAGGACTCACTAAACAAAGGATCCTCTCAATTTTGTGTCAGTCTACACTCTCTTCTCCCAGTGAGACGCTTGTCTGGTTTTCACCTGACCCATCACCTGATGATGAAGTCACTTCCCAAAGTTAGAAATTCCGAGGATGACTCACATTCATCCGTATAATACTAAACAAATATTGATTCTATCTACTCTGAGGAAATTGGCAGTGGGAGTTATACCCAGAGGACATAGGGAGTCCTAGAAACCAAATCCTCCCTCCGCAAATAACCAGTTTTTCCCTCTTTCCTCACATACCAACTGAATATTCCTGTCTTAACTAGATAAAATACCCCCAGAAGTGTTAAAGCCTCCAGCCGCCTCCAGCCATTTACTATATTGTTAATTGCTTTAACTAAATCCACACCTAATTGAGAAAAGGAAGCAAAGACAGAGAAAAGACAAAGAAGATGTCTGGGTTTACACAGGCCTATTCTTACATTCTTCTCTCTTTGGTTCTTCAAATAAATAAACTCAGAGAATTTCAGAGTTGGAAGGAGCCTCAGGTCTTCTAGTTTAGTTTTTACTTAGTGCATAATCCTCTCTACAGTAGCCTGAATAAATGATCGCCTAGCTTCCCCTTGAAGACTTCCCAGGAGGAGAGCTCAGTCACTTTAGAAACGACCCGACCCGTTCCACTTTGGAAGAGCTCAAATTACTAGGAAGTCTCCCTTTACAAAGTGCTGAAACCTGCCTTTCCGTAACTTCCATTCTGTCCTTTGGAGACAACCAAAAAGACATCTAAACCTTATTCCACATGTCTACCCTTTAAATACTCAAAGAAAAATATTATGCCTCTCTGTTTTCTCTTCTCCAAGAAAGCCTTAATTCCTTCAACAGGAATTATTTCCTTTGGCAGGGGTCACAGGCTAATCACTATCCTGGTTTCCTTCCCTCAGCCCCTCAAGACGTTCTCCAACTTACCAAGGTCCTTCCTAAAAGTATGGTACCTGAAACAGAATATATGTGTGTGTGTGTGTGTGTGTGTGTGTGTATATATAATGACACCTCTATGGTAAGAGAAATGACAATGCACCTGACTGTGGCTGATGAGACCAACGCAAGCTCGGAATGTTCTACCACAAATAAACCATGTGAACGTTTAGGGTGGATTCTCTAAATTGGCAAATCTTGCATTCCATCTGGTCATATAAGGGCATAGTTCGGAAAAAAAGACTCTTGCTGTCCTCATTCTGAACACTATGCCTATCTCAATATGGACTAAGGTAACATTGGTTATTCGGACTACAACATTATGCTTCCTACAAGCCCACTCTAGACCTTTTCACAAAAAGTGCAATTCTGCATGCCTTTCCAATGTTGTACTCGGGAAGTTCATGCTTTGTAGGACTGTACTATTTAATGCTGTTCAATTTCCTGATGTATTGGGTCCTTTGTTCTAAGCTTTCAAGATCTTTTTAGATCCTGTCATCTACTACATTAACTCCCCCTCCTCGCTTCTTGTTATTCCTTCTTTTCCATTTTTATTAAGGGTCATTGCAGATTCCTCTGTTACTGGTGCACTAGGGATGCCATGCTTTCTAAGCAATAAACATAAACAGAGGCTGGGATTTAGAGACTCAGCTATAAACTGTAACTCTGGGTGAGAAATCAGAGTCTCGTGAGAAACCTGGTTACTTACTACTTACGTGACATCAGTAAATTTGGGTTTCATACCGAAATTAGCTGCATTTAGCAAAAATGTCTACTATTATCAGAATCTGTTTAGGAGTTTTTGCACTAGAGAACCATGATATTGAGGGTTTCTTGAGTGTCTGACAGGGTACCCTACATGACTCTTCCCTTGTTGGTGTGCAGGAAAATTTTATCTCTTTTTAAATATTTTTTAATTACATGTAAAAATTGTTTAACATTCATTTTTTTAAATTTTGAGTTATAAATTCTCTTCTTCCCTCCCTCCCCTCCCCTCTCATTGAGAAGGCAAGCAATTTGATCTAGGTTACACATGTGCAGTCATGCCAAACATATTTCTCTAGATAATGTGTTTCTCAAAGTGAGTTCTGCACCAGGGTTGATTGGTTGGTTGGTTTTGCCTTAAAATCTTGTTCTCTCAATCATCCAAGCCTTACAAAATGAAACATAACCAGCACTACTTTTTTTAGATTGCTCATTTTTAGTCCATATAGAATGTGTGAATCATGGCTAAGTCCTCGGCTCCCTTCAAAAACTGAAGTCATTATCTTTTTCCCCAAACCATCTCCTCTTCCTCATTTCTATTGCTATTGAGGGTACCACCATTCCCCTAGTTACCCAGGCTCACAGTTTACATATCATCCTTCACTCTTCACTCTCACTGACTCCTCCCCCTCCAGACCCAATCAGTTGTCAAATCTTATTATTTCTTCCTTCATAAAATCTCAATTACACCCCCTTCTCTCTCCTGACACTGCCACCATCTGGTACAAGCTTCATCACCTCACAACTTGACTACTGAAGTAACCTGCAGATCAATCTCTCTGTCTCAGGTCTCTTCCTATCCAGGCTAGCTTTCTCTCAGCTTCAAATTGATCTTCCTGTAGCACAGGTCTGACCATGCCACCCATCTATTCAATAAGCTCCAGTGTTTCCCTCTCCCCTCCAAGATCAAAGAGAAGATCCTCTAGCATTTAAAACAATTCAAATTCTAGCTCCTTTCAACCTTTCCAGTAATTTTGCACCTTATTGCCCTCCAGTAACACTGATTTTCTTGCAGAAAACCTCAAAAAACGTTTTTTCAGTCTCTTTTCTTCTTTTCAATTTTATGCTTATGGCATTTTCACTGGCTATCTCTCATGCCTGGAATTCTCCCCTCATCATCTCTGCCTCCTAGCTTTCCTGGCTTCCTTCAAGTCTCAATTAAAGTCCTGTTTTCTTTAAGAAGCCTTTCCCAGACCTCCTTAATGTCAGTGCCTTCCTTTTGATATATCTCCAGTTTATCCTGCGTATAGCTTGTTTGACTAATTGTTTGTAGGTTGTCTCTCCCATTAGGCTGAATTCCTCGAGAGAAGCTGTCGGTTTTGGCTTTTCTTTGTACCCACTTAACACAGTGCTTGGCACATAGTAGGCATTTAATAAATGCTAGTTCACTGATTACAAAAGATTTCCCCTTCTTCATTTTTCCAAATTATATCTATCCTTTAAGACATACCTTAAATGCATCTCAAAATCATCTGTTCTGCAAAACCTTCCTTGATCAATTAATCAATGAGCACTTATTAAGATTCCTTCTTCCCCACTCTACCTTCCATTTACCACCACATTTTTCAAGAGTAATCAGCTAAGTATCACTCCCTCAAATCCTCCTGTAGACACCAGCTGTGTGACCCTGGAAAAATCACTTAACCTGTCTGTACCTCAGTTTCCTCAACTGTAAAATGGAGATAATAAGACCTATCTCACAAGACTATTGTGAGGATCAAATGAATTAACATATGAAAAGTGCTTTACACACCTTAAAAGTCCTATATAAATGCTTGCTGTTATTATTTTTAATAGTGATAATAATAATAATTAACAATACCTATCTGACAGGATTGATGTGAGGAACAAATAAAATATTTGTAATGTGCTTAGCACAGTACCTAGAATCTAGTTGGCACTTTATAAACACTTGCATCCTCTCCCCTTATTCTTCTGAATTTACTTCCTCACTAACTGTAGCACCAATGCAATATTCACAGCACCGACAGTGACTGTGAATATGCCTGTATAGTGCTCAAACACAAAATATAACAGACTCTCCACATAAAAGACAGAAGCAAAACATTTATTCAGACTCTAGAAAACCAAATCCCAAAACCAGAAAGTCAAATCTATCACAGTAGCAAAGAAGCTATTATACCATAGCAGCACAGAGAGTCACACCAGTTTTTAGCCTTCCCAGAAACCAAAACTCACAAGCCTAGCTGTTTGCCTGGGTATGTCCTCTCCTCCCTCCACAATCTAACTACCTTGGCTCCCAGCTTCCTGAGGGCTCAGCTCTACCCTTCAGCAAACTCCTCTCACCACAGGCTCCATGTGATTATATGTAGCCTATTAGGAGACAGGGAATATTTTCAAAGTAGGGATCATATATAGGGAGATAATTTCCAGATCTTTATATCCAGGTCTAGTCACCCTCCTGAGTTCCAGTCCTGGATCACCATCTTCTGGATATCTTGACCAGGATGAGTTCGGATTATGAGCATAATAAGTCTCCATTTATTCAGTAATAGATTAAGGCAAAACATTCACAGAAAAGAGAAAAGTCAAAATACAGGGTAACTTAATCATTCAGTAAGGTCTCACAAAGTACAAAAGTCAAAGTGCTCCACCCCTGGATAGTCTCAATTGGAGATTAGTTTCCAATCATAAACAAAGTACATTCATTTGGTCAGTCACAAAACACAAAGGCCATCACCCCTAGGTGACAGCTAGGTTACACTATCATCCCAGCATTCAATACCCAGAGAGGAGTCTTTTCTTCATCTTAACCAGAGGCAAGTTCTCAGCAGTTTCTGTTCTTGGGAAGACAAGGCTTAACAAAGCCACAACAAAGATACACTTTGCCGATGTCCTCATCAATTCACTCTTTGCCTGTGAAATCAGCCTAGAGCCAACAACAAGGTCTGAGGAATTAGCACAAATCATCAGTACAAGTCCCAAGACCCCTGAAAACATCAACAAGACCCTCCTCTAGGATTTCTGTAAATATACAACAAGAAAATCCTCTTTCAGGGCTTCTGAACCAACAGCAAGGTCCCAGAACTTCTGCAACAACAGCAGTGTTCTCCATCAGCAGACGAATCTGACAAACTAACATCAAAACAGACAGACAAAGTACTGGCACCACAGTCATGCTTCCTCCCAGTTCAGTCCTCAGTTCTCATTTCTCTCTCTCCAGCAGTAGCAGCAGCCTCCAGACTCTGGCTCCCACAAGTTCTTCTGGCCTCTCTCTCTCTCTCTATCCATGGCACCAGCTACTCCTCATTCAGTGCCCTCTTCTCACATCAACAAGTCCATCCCATTGTGGGGTTCAAGTTCCATTAATATCACAATGTTCTATAGGCATCATAAATTCAGTATTCCCGAAACATTGCTCATTAGCATTCCTTCCAAACATACCCCTCTTCTGTCTTTCCCTGTTTCTGTTGAGGGTACCGTCATTCTACCAGTCACTCAGCCTTGCAACCTCATTGTCATCCTCAACTACGCTTTCTTTCTCATCTCACATATGTAATCAATTATCACATCTTGTCAAATCTAGAAATAAAACAGTCACAGTCACAGTTACTCGGCAGGACCACTTGATTTGTTTTGGTAGTACTGTCTATTATAATATATTATATATAAGGTCCTTGCCATACCTGAAGTGGCCTATCTGGGACTAGTTACTGCTATTTCATAAAGGTCCTTCATGATCTCGTGTCCAACTACACTGGATTTTTCTCAGTTTTCATTTACTTTAAATGAACAGCAGTTAACACTGTTAGCTGCCCTCCCCTCTTCTCCCTCCCCTCTCTTACCTGTTCCCTTCCCTTCCCTCCCCTATCTCCCCTCCCCTTTCCTTCCCTCCCTTCCCCTTCCCTCCTCTCTGATTCTCTTCTCTTCCTTTCCCTTCCCTCCCCTTCTCTTCTCTTCCCTTCCCTCACCTTTCCTACCCTCTCCTTCTCTTCCCTTTCCTCCCCTCCCCTTCCCTTTCCTATACTACCCTATCCTCTCCTTCCCTTTACTTTCCTTCCTTTTTTTTTTCTTCTCCTCTCTACACTATTTACCTCAACTATCTCTACTCAGATAATTCCTAATTCTCTATTTTCAGACCCTGACTTATTCTGCATTTCCTATTGCCTGGTAATTTGACCCCATATGTTTTCTGGGCACCACAAAAGACTGCTCTAACTTTGATCCAATAAATGTAAGAATATTTCTAACAAATATTACCATAATAAATGTTCATGATTTCCAAACCAAATGAAGCAAACAGTTTTCAAAATATAGAGATTCTAGGAGAGGATACAAAAGAAATATGGTGTGACTCATGTCCTCAGGGAGCCCCAGTCTGACTGAAGTATTATACATATAGTAGTCATTTAATATTTGGTGGATTTCTAACCAAAATGGAAGCCCAGAAATGTTTCATCTCCTGAGAAAACCCAGAAAAATCTTGCTTGAGCATCAAGGGTTGTTAAATATTTATCTAAAAACAGATCAGAATCTTAACTTCCTGTTTCTTTTAAACTGGACTATTAACATCTTTCCAAGTTCAACTCATCCTCTGAAGTAGATAATATTGCTATTCCTCACTGATTCAATCCTCTCAGGTACAGTCAGGAGGCAAAGCTTGGAGAGGGATATAAAAGTCTCCGACCTCCCAGTCTGGTTCGAATTTGGGACAGATGATTTATTTAGTTCTGAGATCAAGATAGATATTATAATATGGTGCAAATTAGAACGAAGATACTAAATAATTTACGCTAATGCTCTGAGTTATAAAGATAACTGCCTCACTTTGCAACTGATATAAATTAAGGGAATATATTTAAATGTATATTTTAATCAATCAAGAAGGCTCCGTCTGCCAGCCGGTGTCAGATGCTAATGCACACCCTCAATGAAACGGTCTATTTATTAACTAATGGAATGCCAAGTGTCTGGCAAGAGACACTGAGTCCCTGCATTCAGACACCGAAACAGCTATAATATAGTGTTCTGGTTGCCGAGTATACTCCACAATATGAATGCAGTGCTCTACATAACTGAGAAATACAATTTATTGCCAGATTATCACAAGCTATGAGGCTTAATGCTGCAATTTAGCCAAGCTGTGAGGTCTGTGATGAGACTAAGAGAAATGGAGTGTCAGAAGTAAAAATACTAAATGGAAGGAAATTAGCTACTAAGAAAGAGAAATGGGAAATCATTTGACTTTCCCTTGCCCCCAGTTACCCATTATTGACCAGTTTTGGGATGGGGCAGAATATGCTATGAGCTATCTTGATGAAGTTGAAGAAAAATATTTAACAAAATCTTGGAGACAGAAGTGACTCCCCTTAAAAACCATTTCATAGTTCATAGTTTATCCACCTCATATCTGGTTTGGGAGCCTCGCAAAAACCATAGGATATAATCAGGGCAAGTAGTAGTCTCCCTGTTTTACAAATGGAGAAATTGAGGCACAGAGCAGTAAAGTAAATTGTCCAGAGTCTCACAGCTAATTGCAAAGAGGATTTGAATCCCGGTTTTCTGACTCCAAGCTTCCAAGATTGTTTCAGCTACACCACTGAATATTAATTAATCATTTCACAGGATGTCTACCTTAGAGGTCACATAGAGAGAGCATAACCCCTTTGTTATACAAATGAGGAGACTGCACTCAAAGGGAAATGACTAATCTAAGGTCATGCAAAGAATAAGTAACAGAGATATCAGGAGAAGAACATACAGAAAAACCAAAAGCAGAGCAAAGACAAGCTACAGGTCACAGAGAATCTAGGAGACAGAGACTAAACAAAGAAATGGAAGGGCATTCATGGCTCAGACAGCATGAAGAGGAAGAAAGGAAGAGATTCAGCGAGAGGAGCGCCAGAATGAGAACAGCTCGAGAAATCCACAATCAGTGTCATTTCCCTACTAATCAAAATCCATTTTCTGAAGCTGTTTATTTTTCTGCTGTGACATCTCCCTCATTTGTCAGGGACAGAGGAAGGAAAGCAGCAGCGCTAGACAGCCTCAATGAGTCCCTTTCAAACGACTTTCCGGGTCTTTCTGTAGTTGTCATTGGTTTCATTTGTGAGATGGAGCAGGAAAAACCATTTCAAACTTTCTGTGACATTGGTTTATTAAGGAGAATTCTCATCTCCAAAGGAATTACACTTGGTGTGACAGGTTAATTTTTGTTGATCTTAAAGACACGAAATGCTTTAAATATGCTGTAGAATAATTAGGTGGGGCACATTAGCTCTTGAGAACATAATTCACAAAGTGTAAGTAGGACTTGACCTGAGTGAATCTCCTTTCTTTCATACTGGCAGCGAAGTACGATGGAAAAGCTCTGTGCTTGGGGTCAGAGAACCCAGGTTCAAATTCCAGTTCTGGCATCTTTTTTGTGACCTTGTGTAAGAACCTTTACCTCAGTTTCCCCATCTATAGAAGAAGAAAGTTGAATGGCTTCTTGGGTCCTTTTCTTCTCTAAATCTCTGATTCTCATTCCGCTTTTGCAGATACACCCTTCCTGATGCAGATTGCAATCTGTCCATGCAGGGATGTGCTGGAGCTGTTTTGAACAGACTCAGGAAAACTGATGGTTATATTTTCCAGTAAGCATTTACACATTGGAAAATGGAAAATAATACAAATTAGAGCTGGATTTATTGTTTTTCAGATCTGGTTGTTAAACTTTACCAGCACAACACTGCTACCATACTTTAGGAGATGGTCTTGAAGAACTGTTGTGGCCGAAAAATTAATCACCTGCCACCGACCTGTATAAATGTCTTTGTTTTTTGGAAGGCAAACATATAGTCACCGAACCAGTCAAAGTCTGTGGAATTTGGTAGGACCTTCCCAAACCTGCACCCCACTTGCATTACTTCAAAGACTCAGAATCACCTCTACATCTACACATGACAGGAACATGTTAGTGGAAAAAAGCACAAGGTCTAATTAAGGTTCAAGGATCTGGTTTTGAAACCCATTGCTGATTCTTCCTGTGTACCTTAGGGAAGTAATTTAATACTTACATTTTAACATCTAAAATTTAAAAAAAAACATTCTATGGGATACTTAATTACTTAAAGGAATAGGTATAATTTATAAACAGTTTACTTATTCCATCATTTGACTGTGATTTAATGGGTATGTCTTCACTGATGGCCTATAGCAGAGTAATACAGAGTTTGAAAACTACCTTAGCTGTATTTATAATGTCCATGGTCCTATAAGAGTTTTCAAGATTGCTTCAGATGGAAGCCTCTTTGATTAAAGAAGATGACCTGAGTGCAAATCCATCTTGACAGATCTCTGAGTTATATACATTTGTCATTGACTTTCCCCAAACTATAAATACCGATTCTTATTGGGTTCTGGAAATCCCAAGGAAGTTTTTCCAACCAACTGTTGTTATTGTTCTCAGATAAAAGCAATGACATCATAAGCACGGTAGCTTGACTTGCTCATGAATTGGACCGAAGTGAGGCAGAGCTGTGCAAAATTGTCAGCCTCACTCTCTCCTCCAGAGTCACTGGAGTCCAGTGGCAAGATACAAGTCAGGACACCTGGCGATGGCCCAGGGGACATATTTGTGGGAGCTGAACAAATTTCCCAAGGCCAGTACCCCTACAACACTTTGTAATATTTAAAGAACTAGCTATATAAATTGTTATTGTTGTCTATGGACATGAACAGATACCTTTTGTTAATAAATTTAGTTTTGTATCATCTCATCCAATGAACAGAGTTCTAGTGTAGTTTAGATGAAATATATCTACTATCAGTAATTCTCACAAAAAAATCTGCTTCACCGGCAAGTAGAAGTTTAGTCCTTCCTTGGACTTAAGCCCAAATTATAAGTCACAGACAGCATGGCATTTCCAGAAAATATAAAAATTTCCTTATGATCATTTCATAGAATGCTAGTGTTGGAAGGGGCCTCATTCATCAAGTAATCCAACCTCCTTATTACACAGATCACAGAACCTAAGATTTAGACCTGGAAGGACCCTCGAAGGGACTAGTAGAAGCTACTGCCTCCTTTTACAGAGGAAGAAACTGAGGACCCTAGAGGTTAAGTAGATTGCCCAAAGTCACAAAGGAAGCAAGTGGTGGATCTGGGATTTGAACACAGACTCTTTGACTTCTAATCCTACATTACTTCTAATGTAACATGGGGCCTTTTTGAGGGAGCTGAGATGTTGAAAAATGAAGTAAATTAAAGGTTAGATGAGAGAAGGCAGGATTTGACCCCAAAGTCTTTTGACATGATGTCCAGTGTCCTTGGCAGCTACTCCAATGTATCAAAGATAATTTTCTAAGTGTGTTTTATTGATGATAACACTGAAGTAGATCAGGAGAATACTACTAAAAACACATTAGTAAACTCTGTAGTTCAGAAAATACTTTGACCAGCCCAACTACTTAGACCAAATCTCAGTTAGGCAGTGGGAGAAGCCAGACAGAGCACATGGTCTCCAGGATTGCTGGGTTTCTCAAGGCTCCATTAAAGCCCTATTTGTAGGGCGTGAGGTTGGGAGCAGGGGATTGATGGTATGGGTCTCTGCCAGGTCTTAGCCCAAACTCCACCAACTCACCTCATTTTCCTCTTTCCAGAGCCTAAATTTATATATGAGTTGTAGGGGGAAGAGAAGAGGGATCATGATCTGAGTTAGAGCATGAGGGACCATTCTAGTTCCTTTGTCATCCCACTGCCATTACTTTTGATTTGTATTGAGCCTCCTTGGTTTTTAAACTAATTGTGTGTGTGTGTTTTGATACCAGATATATAACATCCAATAATGCCTAATGTTTATCTACCTCTTAAAGGTTTGCAGAGTATATTATAAATATTATCTCATTTTATTCTCAAAACAACCTTGGAAGGTAGGTGCTGTTATTATCCCCATTTTATAAATGAAACTGAAACAGATGGAGGATAAGTAACCAGCAAGGGTCACATAGCTAGTAAATACCTGAAGCTGGATTTTAACTCAGGTCTTCCAGACTCCAAATTCAGTAATCCCCACTCTTCTTCAAAATGGAGTATTTCATCATCCATGTTGCTATTCACTCATTTCAGTTGTTTCTGATTCTTCACGACTACATTTGGGGTTTTCTTGGCAAAGATACTGGAATGGTTTGCCACTTCCTTCTCTAGCTCATTTTACAGATGAAGAAACTGAGGCAAAAAGGGTTAAGGGACTTGCTCAGGGTCACACAGCTAGTGAGTTGTTTGAGGTCAGATTTGAACTCAGTTCCTCTTGACTCCAGACCCAGTGCTCTATCCACCGAACCACCTAGCTGTGCTTATCATCCATAGTTAATATTTATTTATTTATTGCTTTTTGGAGGGGGGGAGGTAGGGCAATTGCAGTTAAGTGACTTGCCCAAGGTCACACGGCTAGTTTTTTTTGTGTTAAGTGTCTGGGGCCAGATTTGAACTCAGGGCCTTCTGACTCCAGGGCTGGTGCTCTATTTACTGCACCACCTAGCTGCCCCCATAGTTAATATTTATTAAAGCTATTCTAGGTATCTAGTAATATACTGGGCACTTGGTATACAAACTTCCCTAGTTTTCCCTTTTTATCCTTAATTTTGGAAGAGACAGCTATACCAGGTTTCCACATAGGAAACAATATGGGATGGGTAACACAGACAGCAACATACTGAAAACACAGAACCACATTCTCAGGTAATGTTTGTTCTGGATCTAGAACCTAATCTCATGCTCTATTCTAAAAATCACTTTTTTATCTAACTTTCATCTGTTTTGAATATACCTATAAATGTAGATGTTGATTCCCCAGGTAGAATTTAAGTTTTTTGAGGACAGCAAATGCTTCAAATTTCAGCTTTACATCTCTAAAACCTCCCACAGTGCCTGTTCACAGAAGTGATGCTTAATAAATGTTTGTTGAGGGGCGGCTAGATGGCACAGAGAATAGAGCACCAACCCTGGAGTCAGGAGGACCTGAGTTCAAATCCATCCTCCGACATTTAACACTTACTAGCCATGTGACCTTGGGCAAGTCACTTAACCCCAATTACACTGGCCTCCCCCCGCCAAAAAGCAAAAAAATAAACATAATAATAATATTGGTTGATTGATTGTGTTCTTTCCGCTGCTTCTTATTAGCTCAAGAGTTTGTTCAAGTTTGTCAAGTATTATCCAGTTTGCCGTTCCTTGGCACAAAGCACAAGGACTTCTTGGGGCCTGCTTTGAGCTGCAGCTCCTCACTCTCCATCGGTATCAGAGAGTGTCTCTTCATTTTCCAGCTGAAATGAAAAGCACAAATTCACCATATCACATGATAACATTTCTAAAGCCCTATGAATCACGAGAAATGATATAGGTGTGACAACACCACTATAGTCTATGCCAATTACCGCGCCTCTTTTATGGGGTAATTAGGAGATGTGTGAGGAAATACGATTTTCATTTTCATTCACCGGTAATGGCCGTGCACTCCCTGAGAGAAGATTTCTTTCTCTCCACCTTGCCTTCTCCTAAGCTAAGCACTTATTCTCAACTCATGCAAATGAAAGGTGTATATTCCATGTGAGCCAGAGTGTGTGTGTTTGTGTAATTAAGACGTACATATTAACTTTTTAGCTGACACAAGAAGATACAGCTTCAAAATATTGGAAATTTGCTCCAGATAGAACACATCTTCACGTTCTCCATTCTATACAAAACAAGTGATATTTACAGGAATAATTCTCTATGTAATTACACAATTATTAAAAACATAGTAGTGAAGTAGGAGCTTTTTATCAAGTCATTCCAATTAGTGCTGCTTCATACTCATCACTGTCTGCTTGAATGTGGATTGCTTAGATGTGACTGCAGAAAGCTCATTAAATAAATTTTCTTTAAAATTTAATTACTGGGAACTTCTTCAGATAATAATGATTATGGGTATAATTAGTATCTTTGTTCCTCTTTGTTGTTAGACTAAAAGGTACAAAGACTTGGAGAAAAAGGGAGAGAAATTGCAGATCTAACACTTGCAGAAGGAACTGTCACGGGCGGCATGGAATATTAACAAGCCCGAGCCAGCAGTGGAGAGAGAGCAGGGGATCGAGGGGTGAGAATTGTGGTTTGACATCTAAGTATTTAATCTTTCCTATCCCTGGAAAGTGGACTTGGTTTTTCTGGGGCCTCCCTCGCCCCTCCTCCCCAAGACAGACTCACCTGTCCATCAGGACAAATACCTTCCTCAAAAGGATTGCATTGCCCAGACCCCTCTACTTCTGCCTTGACAGACATAAAGGAAGAATGTGTTTGTTTACACACATGAACATGGGAGGTGGAATGGGTTTTGTTCAGGTTGCATTGTGCAGAACTAGCTTAGAGCTATTGTTTTATGACATATTCTACCTTAGGAGTGGGTATTCACAGCCCAAGGGGGAGGTTTTTCTCTGGCTACTTCAAAGGCGCTATTACAGTCTTTGATTCATGCATCAGGTAGGGAATTGGACTAGAAACTTTCTAAGGTTTCTGCCTGCATGATTCTCTGATTCTAGGAAAATGCCTCGGGTGCTGCCAGAGATCCTGAACAAAATTCACATTAAAGGGAGGAATGCTATAGATAACTACCAGGTTCTAGCAGCCCCCAAAGCAACAATCGCTTCAATTCAATGGTTTTGTAGCTCAAAGCCAGATTGAGTACCAGGAAAGGAGCTAAGATAGGAATTGGGCTTGTGTTACTTTTAAAGATTTCTGGTATATGCAAATCATGAATACACATAACCTAGAATTATGAAATACCCAGCCTAATGAATGGGGAAATACTATAGCAAAAGGTAAAGACCCCCCACCTTCTTCCCCTTGATTATTTGGAAAGAATTACAAACTCCAGATAGCTGTAGTAAGCGGAATGGGAAGTGGAAGGAAGGAGGAAGAAGGAGATGGGGAAATTTTTATTGTACAGGAAAAATATTGACTTTTGCATAGCAACTTTCAAACTGAGACTTCAGGTTAATTCATTAACCATTAATTCAGCACCTACTGTGTACAAGGAGAATTTCTAAAACTTTTACAACATCAAACCATCAGTACCTTCATGTATAAACTATTGTGTAGGACACTATGTAAAGATGGCTTCTGACATTCAGGATCTCACAGAAGACAATAATGATCATAGTTGGGATAGGAACAAATCAGGGAGGGTAGAGTTAGCCATATTTGAATAGGAAAGAAGATTTGAAAGAAGAAAACCAATAAGGATTTACAGTGTGTACAATATAGACAGCTCTGGGTCTGAGACACTGCCTTTCACCACCTCTATGACATTGGCAAGTTAGTCTACCCCTTGGAGTCTCAATTTCCCCGTCTGTGAAATGAGGATATTATTAAATGCCTACCTATCTTTCAAGAATGTTGCGAGGCTCATGTGAGAGAATGTGCATGAAGAACTCTTTAACCATAAAAGATTATGTGAATATGATCTACTAATGCAATTGTAGATTACATAATATGGGTATTCAGCTGGGAAACTAGACAGACTGGCTAAAAACAACTTGCTTTGGCTTAAATCCGAGAAGGTTTAGGATGATCAGATTATAAATTTAGAACTGGGAGGGATCTTAGAGGTGATCTGGTCCAATTCTTTCATTTTACAGATAAGTGACTGAGCCCAGAGAAATTAAGTAGCTTGCTTAAGGTCACATAGCTAATAAGTGGAAGAAGCAGAATTCTAACTCAGGTCCTCAAACCACAAGTCCAACATACTTTCTTCAGCACCGGTAATCCCTCACTGATCACTATTTCCTATCCATAGGATTATAGGTTTTTTGGCAAGGACTAGAAAAAATAGCTATGGTCTCTACATGCCTAAGGTTTTGTCAGCTTTCGATATATTTGCACCTATATAAGAAAATTCCATTTCTCCTACCTCCATACCCAAGAATCCTTCCCCCCCCCTCCCCCAGGTAGTAGAGGTATTATGAAGGTTACCAACCAAATCACTGAGAACTTGCAGCAGGTAGCAAAGGCCAGCAATAAATTTAAAAATCCTGTTGGTTCAGGGTTATCATGAGTACGATGTACCAAAAAGACTTTGAGGTGGATGGTGAAAGCAGCTATGAACCCTGGTCACTGAAAGAAATCCATTGCTCCTTGCATGAAGAGCCAAAAGTTACACAGGATAAAGACATACCACTTCAAGGAGGCAGGGAAGCAGTTCTCAGAATACAATCGACAAGGCGGTCAGACCGGTCACAACCAATAATGGAAAGACTGAATGGGGAGTCAGAAGACCTCTAGGAAGGTTATCTAACCTCAGAGGCCATCTAGTCTAAAAGTATAAAACGTGCTGCCCATAGGCAACATGCATCAGCAAAAATCCTGAGTTTGGCCTGACCCACATTAAAATATAATTAGGAAATATTTAACAAAATAAATAGAAATTAAAAAGAACATAGATAATATTACATTTTTTGACTGTCCATAGGTAGCCAGCAGGGATCCTTATGTATGGATTAACGGCCCCTCTTTTTATATGAATTTAACATCACTGCTCCAGTCTTATCTTCTCCATTTTACTGATGAGGAAACTAAGGCCCAGAGAGATCAAGTGACTTATCCATGATAACACAAGTAGTAGCATCAAAGAGAGGACTTGAACCCAGAGCCTCTAACTCCACAGCCAGGACTCTATCATACCAAACTGCCTCTCTTGTTTCTAAAATAGCTGGCTCATGACCAGGAGATCATTCAAAGGGGAAAATAGCAACACTGGAGAAGTGGCTTCCCAAAGCTGGTCTAAAATCCCACCTAAGATCAAGGTTCCCAAGATTCATTAAAGCAGCCAGAGATGGAGAAATCGGAAAGATTTCTGAAATGCCAGCCACCCCAGAAAGGGTCTTACCAGCAATTATCTGTTTCTCTTATTTATCAGACAGATAAGTAAGCAAATCAAATTTCCAGCAATCTTGGTTAGTAGCTATTTTTAAAATCTATTTTTATCCTTTAAAAATGCTTTTCAATTAACAAGAATTTATTTGCTCCTGCTATCTGCCCACAACACCCCCCCCCCAAAAAAAAGGAAAAAAGAAAATAAACATGCAGGGACAAGTAAAGTCAATTACTGAACTGGACATTCAGAATGTATGTCTCATTCTATAGCTAGAGTCCATCATCTCTCTTGTCAGGAAATAGTGTTCTTCATTATTAGTCCTATTGAGTCATGGTTGATCATTGTATTAATCAATATTTTTAAGTCTTTTCAAGTTTTTTGTCTTCGCAATGTTGTGCTGTTTAAATTTTGTTTGGGGTTCTGGGTTCTGCTTACTTTGTTCTCCATCAGTTCATACAAGTCTTCCCAGATGTTACTATTCTTAATTGAGGCATCAGCTAAAAGGGACCCTAGAAATCCTCTAGTCCAACCGTCACAGAGGCATTGAGGTGACCCAGAAGATGTAGCACTCACTGACCCCGAAGTCATCTAAACTCAAGTACAAATCTGTCCTCAGGTCCTTATGAGCTGTGTGACTGTGGGCATATCACATAAGCTCTGTCACAGTTTTCTCAAATGTAGAATCAGGATAATAATAGCACCTAACTCCCAGGGTTGTTGTGAGGATCGTATGGGGCGCTATAAGCACTAAGCACAGTGCCTGGCTCATGGTAGTGATGGGGTGCATGGTGCCTGTGTTTGAATCCCAGTTCCAAAATCACATCTCTCCCTATCCTCATAACACTGTCCCTAGCAGTTTATCTCTAGCAGAACAGGACAGCAAAACACTTCCTGTTATCTCTTCCTGATTCAGTAGCCAGCTGCACCTATAGAACTGATTAGTTTGAACCAGCTGTGGACTGGCCGAACTGGTTGGGTACTGGGTCATAAGGATATTTACTACACACTGACCAATTATCACGTCTATCCTAGACTTAGTCATATATATATATATATTCCCTTAAGTTTATCTTGTCCAACAAGACATGGATGGGGACAGCCCCGATATTTCTCGGCCAGCCCTGACCGTTCAGGCCTAAAACCACACCTCCATGTAGTCCCTTGGGCTATTTCCCAGTGAACTCTGGATAAAATGCCTGCCCAGTAGATACTAAAAGCGCATGTTCCTTTAAGAACTGACCACTCCTTAGCCACTCTCTAATCCCACCCTGAGTCACCTAGTTAGCATATTTGGCACCCATTTTACTATAGAATATCTTATATAAAATTTAACTGTATCCCTCTAAGGTTTCAGGTTCTCTAAGAACTCTTTTTTTTTTAAGCAGTTGGGGTTAAGTAACTTGCTCAAGGTTACACGGACAGTTTTTTTGTGTGGGTGTTAAGTATCTGAGGCTAGAACCTATCCTGGGTCTCTCGACTCTGGGTCAGCACTCTTACTCACTGTGCCACCTAGCCGCCTCTCTAAGAACTCTTGCCAGCTGAAAAGTGTAACAATAAATCTTTGCCACCTTGACTTAAAGAATGCTTGAGTCCATGAATTCATTACAGACTAGTTTGCCAGGGAATTTCAGTCTTGGGGTTCCTGGACTTCGTCAACTCCCATCAGTAGGAGTATCTCGTTGTTGTGTTCAGTTATGTTCAACTCTTAGTGACCCCATTTGGGGTTTTCTTAGCAAAGACCCTGGAGTGGTTTGCCATTTCCTTCTCCAGCCCATTTTAGAGATGAAGAAACTGAGGTAAACAAGGTTAAGTGACTTATCCAGGGTCACATAGCTAGTGTCTAAAGTCAGATTTGAATTCATGTCTTCCTGACTCTAATCCTGGCATTTTATCCACTTGGCCTCCTCAATGTCTTATAGATTAGGACAATGAAGATCAACTAAATTTGCTCATGATAGCACATAAAGTATATGTAAGAAGTGGAATTCAAACCTACGTCTCTATTGACTCCAAGGAGAATTGAGAAAACTCTTAAAAACTTCAACTCTCTCTGATAGCTTCATAATTTATTTTAGCCAATCTGCCTCAGGATTATAGGATCATCAATGTAGAGTTGGAAAGGCCTTCATTTCTCAGGTTTTTACAGTTTCTCTCTCCTTTAGCCAGTCAGTCATATGAGAGGTGTTCACATGTTGAAAAAGCTGCCACTGCTCTCTATGGTAGGAGGCTTATTTTCACCAAAGAAGAAGAAAAAGGGAGAAAAAAAAGCCATACCCATTAGTGCACAATGCAGCAGAAGGTGTTTTCTTGAACTCTAAACAATGGATGCTAATGGATCATTTGTGTTGCCTACTGAAGCCTTTTGAATCAGAAACAAGAGAAATCAGCTCTGATGATGCTTCTCTCAGCCAAGTTCTCCCAATCAGCCAAATTATGAAACTGAAACTTCAAGGAATGAGACCATCTTTATAAGGATAGAGAATCTATTTGGCAGCTTGACTACAGAATAGCATATGGGGCAAACTGGTAAATTATCTAGAAAGGTGGAAAAATGTACACATTGTCTATTAAATATTTTAGAGTTCTCTCTCTTTCTCCCTTTCTCCCTCCCTCCCTCTCTTACTCTTTCTCTCTCTCTTCCTTTCTTTTTCCTTAGAGCATTTCTCATGTTCTCATTAAAAAGTAAGGATGCAAGATTTCAAAATTCTTTTCCAACACTATCAATATTCCAGACCAGGAAGATGACATGGAGAAGAGTTTCTATAGCACTGCAGATGTAAACCAACTAACTTATTGCCTCAATCCTTTATCCATACACCAAACTCTAGTTCTCCTTCTAGCAAAAGGGATCAAAAGTTTAAATAGGACTGTCCATGAGAGAACAAACAGGAAGGAGACCACTTGGTTCCTTCCTTGTTTCCAAGCCTGGCTTCATTAACTGATTCAGGGCACTAAAATATATGATAATTATTATAATTTATATCCACATTTACATTATAATACTAATAATTCACATACATTAAAATGTATTCACATATATTTTAAAGTTTGCTAAGCACTCTCCTTACAATAACCCTGTGAAGAGGAAAGAGAATCTCTAAAGGCTTAGGAAGTTTGGGGCTCAATGAAAAGGCGATACACGGGATCTCCTTAGTGATGTGAATAAAGGCGTCTGTTGCCTTGGCATCATCTTGTGCCTAAGGGCAACACCATTTGAAAGAATACTTGTTCTACTCCATCTTCAGGGCTTCTGAGGAGAACACCCTAAAGAGATTGAAGGTCATAACAGTATCAATCTAGAGCTGCGGGGACTTCAAGGGCATCTAGTCCTGAAGTCCAGGGGGCTCGTGACTCGACCAGGGTTACAAAGGCAGCAAGCATGATAACTGGAATAATTATAACCTATGCTTCAATATCTGTTGTAGAAAATGAAAAAGGAGAGAAGTTTGAGGAAGAATTTAAAAAGATTTCCCCCCAAAAAACCAAAGGGAGCATAGCTTTAGAGGTGGAAGGGACTTCAGAGGACATTTAATATAATCCCTTATTTTAGGGCAGCTAGATGGCACAGTGGATAGTGCACCAGACCTCAAGTCAGGAAGACTCCTCTTCCTGAGTTCAAATCTGGCTTCAGCCACTTAATAGGTATATGACCCTGGGCAAGTCACTTCACTCTGTTTGCTTCAGTTTCCTTATCTGTAAAATGAGCTGGAGAAGGAAATGGCAAACTACTCCAGTATCTTTGCCAAGAAGCTCCACAGGGGTCATGAAAAATCTGACATGACTGAAGTGAATTGAACAACAACAATAACAAAACCTGTGGTTCATATTTCAAAAGGCCACAGGAGAGAGAGCATGGACTAGAGGAAGGCTTCATGGAAAAGGAGATGCTTCAGTTAGCAGAAGAGAGAATAAGTAAATTCTAGCTTAGAAAAATAGTGTGAATGTGACTATCATTTCTGGAAATTCTTGATTCTCTGATAATATTTCCCATCACTAAAAGAGTATTGGCTGATTCAAAGTGGACCCCATTTGGTTTTCCACATTTATAATTCATTAATTCCATTTTAAGAATCAAAAAGGCAGATTGTCCCTATTGACTATTGCCTTGTCTGAAATCATGATTACAATAATTCCTACTTTTTTGAATTCAGCTAAATTCTCACAAAATATATTGCTAACATGTGTTAGCTATATTAACCTTTGTGTTTGAAGCATGTTTTATGTAGATAAAAAATTGTTGAATTTTGCCTTTTAATTTATTCTGTTGCTCTCTTCCATTGCATCATTGAATTCATCCCATTAATACTCAAATTTATGATTTTAAAGTTTTATTTTTCTTCTATCAAATTCTGTTATAATATTTCTTCTCATAAAAAATAGTTTGCCCTTAGTGCTATAGTTAGTATACCTTACAGAAAAAAAATCTAACCCTAGTCTCCTCTTTTCTCCTTTCACCTCTCAGGATGGAGTGACAGATAATACTGCACTGGAGTCAGAAAGAAATTAGTTTAAATCTTACCTTTAACACTTATTACCTGTTTGAACCTTAGGAAAACCACTTAAACTCTAGGTGCCCCCCTCTAGGATTTATCTGCCAAATAATAAATGGATTATGATATATTTTGATAGAAGGAGTTCCCATTCTGGGCTAAAGAGGCAAAATCACAGACCTACATAATCCCAACACTGAAAACAACTCTAAGGTCCATGGAATGAGATTTTGAATTTTTTATATAGAGAAATTTACAAAGAAAAAAATAAGGCATTAGTTTAAATCTTCTCAGGCAACTTTTTTTTAAAAGCCTCTTGTCCAAATTACTTGAAAATATCTCATACATTTTAAGAAGGCAAGCAAAATTATTGCTAATGTTTTGAATTTAAGGTCAAATTTACAATATGATACAAATATTTTTATGTGTTAATTTCACACTTTATGGACACTTGAAGACACTTAATTCACATGTGCAACATATTTATATTAATTTATTGGACTTGGAGTATAATATAAGTTTTTAAAATTATTGTTAAGATTTATAGTTCTGTCTTTGTTATTAGAGTATGCTTTTGGTCACTATTATTATTTTTTTGAACCCAAGCTTTTTGTTCAGGAATTTAACCCCAATAACAACATAGTTCTTGTAGGAAAATGTGATTTACTTTAGGACAATCTGTTTTCTGAAATGTTTTACAAAAACTCATTGAATGAATGAATGAATGAAAGAAGTTTATGGGTCTAATTATGTATTAAATTATGGAAATAGACATAAAAAACCAAACCTGTCCCTGCCTTCAGGCAGCTTGTGTTCATTCTAAAAAGGGAAGATCAGCAATACTCTGCCATCTCTGGAAAAAAAAATGAACTCAAGACTCACATTTAGGTTTAATCTGTATAATCTACATTTTCTCCATTGCTTTCTTAATCTGGACAATCAACAAAACAAAAGGTGTTGTGGTATTGTAACATTTGTGATTTCTAGGGGTAAATGCTCACACTAAAAATTCTAAGGACGCCCCCTCTGGAGGACCCTGAAAATGACTTCGCCACACCCCTGTTAGAAGAATGGTCAGAAAGTAGATTGACACATTCTTTTAAATAGCAATGATAAAAGGGTAGCTAGGTGGTGCAGTGGACTCTGGAGTCAGGAACCTGAGTTCAAATGTGGCCTCAGACACTTGACATTTACTAGCTGTGTGACCCTGATTTTAACACTGATTCTCTCTTAAAAAAAAAGAAAGAAAAGGATTGAATAGCAATGACAATATTGATTTAATTACCTTGTTCCAGACAAGAGACTCCTTGTTGGAGCTGACTCAGAAATAGTAGGCTATTTAGTCTAGGCTAAGTAGTCCCTTACCAAAGTTCTGGAATTGAAAGAGTTAAGTCTCTGGGTATGGGTTGGAAAAGGGGGGAAATAGACTTCTTTTTTCTTTTTTTTTAGTAACATAAAAGGGGAGATCAAAGGTGGGGAGAACCTAGAGTTAAAGAGACCAGGTTTCTCTTTTCTTTATTGGAGAAAGAATGATTGATTCTGCAAAGGCACTTTTCATGCCTAGATTGCACTCAGCTTTTCTACTTCATCACTAGCTGCCTGAACTTTGGAGAGGTCACTTCCCCTTTCTGGGCCTCAGTTTCCTCATCCATAAAATGAGAAGTTTGTTCTGCTTGATCTAGTGAATTATCTGCTTTATTAGTTGTCTCCTAAGGTCCCTTTCAGCTTCATGTCTTATAACCA
Organism: Petaurus breviceps papuanus; assembly: GCF_028583685.1. NCBI lineage: Eukaryota > Metazoa > Chordata > Mammalia > Diprotodontia > Petauridae > Petaurus > Petaurus breviceps. The sequence goes on from NW_027185664.1 coordinate 9,676,158, forward strand.
CTTTGTGGTTTTCAGAATTGCCCCTTGACTCAATTTGCCAAGAAACACCCTCCGCCGAATCTTAATGTTTAGGAAACAAGATTCACTCACTAAAATACATACTCAAATCACACAAGATTTCCTTCGTATTAATCATAATAAAGCAAGTCGACAGCAAAAAGCCTTTTCAAAGAAGGATTCTTCCACAGTGTCAATAGTCCCTGCATTTTACATATGAACAATGAAGCTGATTGAAACGCATCTATTGGGGGTTCTCAGTACTATAGTATCTCTTCAATAATGACTACATGGAGCTATTTCTCTTTTCTTGCTTTTCTGGCTACATCAAGTTCCCACATGCTATACGTTTCAATGCCCTTAAAGTCACTTGAAACATTTCCGACACTCTAGTGTCAGCTAATATTAATGAAGCTGATAGTCTAAATATTCATGTCCTGCAGGGTAAGGGAAGAGTTGAGTGTGCTTGTCCTGGGTGGTTCAGAGTTCCGGTATTTGGGATGCTATGCAAATGTGTCAGGTGCTTTTCCATCCTTTTTTACAGCCTTTGCTCTTGCTTTGGTACATTTATTTGAAATAAAGTCCCAAACTGGGCCAGTAAAGGTCAGTCTCCATGGCTTACTGTAACAGAATGCAGCCTCGTGGTTCTTGAATACCTTCCTTAATCATTTTCGTTAAAGTGCCTTTATCACTGATGGATTTGACAATAATTACTGTTGTTGCTTATGCTGATGGTATTTGTAAAATTCGGTCACACAAAACCCAGACCTTTATTTTAGATGGTGTGTTGGGAGGAAAACCCAGAGCTCTTACTTGAACATTTTTCATCTGGAGATGAATCATAGGCAATTAACAGGAACAATTCTAATTAACTGACATAATTAAAAAACTAATAATGTTTAACATTATTGTTTTATACAATGACATTAGCTTTAACAGCCTAGCAACACATCAAGGCCTCATTTACATAGTCACTGAGTATATTATTTATCCTTGGTTTCTGGGGTAACCAAATTGACAATAGTAACAGCAATGTGGATTCCTAAATTGTTTTGCCATACAGCTTCATAATTTATGCCATTGGCAGTAATTGTAATGTCTGTATAATTTCCTTTTAATTATCAACTAATGAAATTTACATTCATTTGGGTAAAACAAATATTCACATTCAACTTCCAATCACCTGTCCAAGTTTCCATTTAATTTGCTCAAGTTTGGTGCTTTTTACAGATTTTTTTTAATATCAAACTGTGAGAAGAATATTAACACTTATTTTATGATTAGTGTTTAGGGAAATATTGATTATATGGTTCTTTTCCACTCTTTGCCTTTAAAATGCTGCCGGGTTGTGTGTTTTGTTTTGTTTTGTTTTTTTTAGCTCAGGAAAGACTCACTACCAGCTTTTCTACATTAAACTCTAAGGATTTTAAGTGGAATTAATTTAGTAAACTTTAATTGCAGAATAATCTCTGCCTGTTCCCTTATCTCTTGATTTATTACAGGCATTTATTTCTAGTTTGAAAAATTCTCATCAGTTTCCCAGGGAATTAATTTAGATTTCCAAAAAGAAAAAAAAAAAGAAATTGCATCTAAATTCAAATTAAGATGCTAATTACAATAATTATTTCATCACATTATATAGAAACTTTGTACATATGAGTATAGCAATTTTAAGAGGGAAAATGCTATTTGTTCACAGTCTCAACCTGCCCAACTTTTGAACAGAACGCCTTGGCTTGGTTTTATGCAATGAAACCGATGTGCCTCCCCCCTCTTCCCAAATAAGCTATATTTAATGCCAATCAAGTGGTAATGTGCAAAAATGATCATAAACCAATCACCTTTGCAAAGGAGCTAAGCACCAATATGAGAGAGAGAGACAGAGAGAGAGAGAGAGAGAGAGAGAGAGAGAGAGAGAGAGAGAGAGATAGAGAGAGAGAAAGTAAGTGTTAAAGTATGGGTGTTGATCATTAGCACATCTGAATTGTGTTCTTTGGACCAAAGAGGCTGCACTCCCATACTGTGCTATCTAAATAGGAAGAACTTTTAAAAAAGTGATTATAACTTTTTTGATTAAAAAGAAAGCACACTGAAATGAACATTAGTTTATTCCTGCACCTGGGCCCAGTTCTTCTGGGGTTTTTCTCCTCTGAACTCAGTCATTGGGATCTTATGGGCTCCCTTGGAGGATTTAATTCTATGGGCCATTCTGTTAGTGAAGATGGAAGAAAGGAAAGAGGGAGGTTTTGCAATGTCAGGGTGGAAGAGATCTACCCCATTTGCTTCCCCTCTTGGACTGAGAAATAATCTCAGGTTTCTGACCTTGTACTTTTCAGAAGAATTTAATATTGTTCTTTTATTTCCTAAATAACACTTTTTGTTGTTTTTCAGTTGTGTCCAACTTTTCATGAACCCATTTGGGGTTTTCCTGCTAAGGATCCTAGAGTAGTTAAACATTTAGTACTCTAGTTCAGCTTACAGATGAAGAATAGATGCCAACAGGAATAAAGTGACTTGCCCAAGGTCACACAACCAAGTAAGTGACTGAGGCAATATTTGAACTCAAGAAGATGAGTCTTTCTGACTCCAGGTCGGGCACTCTGTCCATTGGGCGATCTAGCTACACAAATAACACCTTACATAGTAATTTACATTTGTATAATCCTTTATATTTACAAAGCATCGCATTATTGAATGTAAGCTCCTTAAAGGAAAGAATTGGGTTTTTTGTTTGCTTTTTTTCTTTTTTTGCCTCTGGATTCCAGAACCTAGCTCAGTATCTGGTACCTAGTAAATATTTTTAAATTGATGGATATGTACATTATCTCATTTGATCTTCATACCTAATCTGTGAAATAGTAAAAGTAATATTATCCCCATTTTACAGAGGAGAAAACTGAGGTTTGGAGTAATATTATTATGACCTAAAGTCACACAGCTTGTAAACAACTGATCCAGAACTAGAACCACATCATCTGATCCCAAATGTTGGTGTTCTGTGCTACTTCAGATGATACATTTCCTTTAGGAGTATTTGCAAAAGTATCTGGAAGGAAACACATTAGAGCATACCTTCCCCTTTCTTCAGGGATAGGCTCCCTAAGTCCCCATGAACAGACAAACAAGGAAATATCTGTTCCCAACACAACATACTTTTGACACTCTATTCTTTCAAGCTAATGTTCTTCCCTTTCTAACGATAGATGGTGTGATGGCTGGCTAGAGTGCTGCAACTGAAGTCAAGAAGATCTTCGTTCAGATCCTGCCTCAGACCGCTTACTAGCTATTTACTGGTAAATCACGGAAGCCCACCACTCAGTTTTCTTATTAATACAATGGGGATAACAATAAGGATCGACTAAGATAACATATGTAAAGTGTTCTGCAAACCACAAAGCACTATATAAAGTTAGTTCCTGTCATAATAATGATGATGTTTAAAAATGGGGACACGTTCCAATTGCATGTTATCTTGTAAATCACCCTTTAAACCAAGAGAGCCACCTGAAGTGAGGGTTAAAGATAGCAGTTACTGCTCCTCTTTAGTCACAACAGCAGAAAGACCGCTCCTGAGATGGGGCAGGGAAGGATACACCGCAAACACCAGCATCCCAAGCCCGCAGTCCCTTGATCTGCCTGGCTAACAGTATTCCTGAAGCTACTTTGGAACAGTGATGGACAGGCAGCTCTTCAACATTCCAGGTTAAGTCTTAGTTTTGCGGGTTATTCACCCTTCCTCACTTATCACCCTTTCTCTCTCCCAGTTAATTGGCCAATAAGGAATAGAAGAAACAACTCAAATGAATCTAGCAAGCCCCTGGCAAGAGAACTATTGTGGATCACAGGTCAAGGTATTAACTGTGCTAGATGTTTTTGCCTAGTGGGACCATTTGGGGATTGGCTCTTTTCCCCAAAAAATGTCCTTGTTAATTATGACCATGACCTAGCCAAAAGAACACATATCTACTAACTATACTAGCAAAAGGACCACAGATGCCTTCAAAGAGTGGTTCTCAAACATTCTCGACAGCCAGATCTAGTAGGAGAGAAGACTGGGGACAACCTAACTTCACAGCCTTATTTCAACATTCTTGCATGCGCTCACTCACACACGTGTACGTGCACACATGGTACAACTTAATAAAGCTAGTCACCTGAATTTGGAAAGAATCATGTCATTTAGATGAAACGTAATCATTTGTACCATGAGTAAAAGTACAAATAATGTTAGTGTAAGGGACTGCTTAGAAGTCAACTTGGTAAGCTTACAGGATATAAAGCTTTATTTGAGAACATGAATGGTTACTCATTGACTACCTCACTGATGGGACTAAGAGACATATAGTGGGGAATAACAATTAATACCTCACTTGATCTCCTTCAGTCTCATTATTTGGCATGGGTTATGGTGGACCAAAATCACTTCTCTGTTCTGGGTCTACAAAAATAGTTGGTCAATAGCAGGGTTGACCTTTATTTAGGGAGAGCTGACTACAGATGAAGTATAGCTGACCATCAGAGATATAGGTCCTAGGGGCAGTAGTGGGATCAAAGCCGATGCATCTACTCAACCCCAGTGGGACAGAGGCATGTTGCTGTTGTGTATTTTCTCACCCATATGGCCCAAGTGGTGGCAACCATTCTGGAAAGCAGTTTGGAACTATGCCCCCAAAGTTACTAGACTGGCCTCTACCTAAAAGACCAAAAAAAAGAAGGAGAGAAATTATCTATATAAACAAACATATTTATAGCTGCTCTTTGTGAAGTAACCAAAAATTAGAAACAAAGTTGGTGCCTACCCATTGGGAAATAGCTAAACAAATTAGGGTATGTGAATGTAAGGGAATATTACTGTATCATAAGAAATGATGAGATGAACAGTTTCAGAGGATACTGTGAAGGCCTCTATGGAATGTCGCAGAGCAAAGAGAGCATAACTAGGAGAGCAATTTGTTAATGATAACACTATTATTGAGAAAAGAAACATGGAGGGTTTTAGAGCTCTGTTCAATGCAATGATGGGACACAAGTCCAAGGGACTAAAGTTGAAACACATCACCCACCTTCTAAGACTGAAAATGCAGAATGTAATATATGTTTTTGAATAGTCAGGGTAGGAAGTTGTTTTCCTAGACCATGCATATATATTTTTTAAGCAAATGGGGTTAAGTAACTTGCTCAAGGTTACACAGCCAGTTATTTTTTGTGGTTCTTAAGTATCTGAGGCCGGAACTGATCCCAGGTCTCCCGACTCCAGGGCTGGCGCTCTTACTGACTATGCCACCTGGCCACCCCTAGACTATGTATATTTGTTATGGCAGTTTTATTTGTTCAGTTTTTTCACTGTTTGATTGGAGGAGGAAGAAACTAAAAGGGAGAGATACTAAAAGTTCATAAAAAAAATAATAAATGCTAATTTTTTAAAGGTAGTGTCAGGGTCTCTTACCATGTAGAGAGTTTCTGGGCCCCACCATGAAGAAGCAGTGGTTTACCTTTTAGTGTGAAAGCAGGCAGATATATAAAGAGAAACCACGTGACTAAGTGTAATGGGAATGTAAATTTTGAAGATCTTCCCTGCCCCTAGGCTAAACCCTGCACCTGGAGCCTGGGGTGGGAGGCTTGTTTTTCAGTAGATACTTTTTGATTGGCCAGTGGGTCAATAAGGTTGTTACATTCTCTGAGCCAGGAGAAGGCTATATAAGCCTGATGTGTAGCTTTGTTTTGGGGGCTCACTTTGAGAAGTGTTCTGTGATTTGATCTGGACTATGGGAAGCCGTTGCTGCTACAGAGCTCCCCCCTCAGCTTTGAAAAACCCAGTTGTTGATTTGGTATGGATGTAATGGTTGGACAGTTTGGAAATCTGCCTACTTGATCTGTTTCTGTCTTGATAATTCTGTCTGTATATTCTGAAGTTCAGGTGCTGACCTTTTACCCCTGAACTAGGTAAATGATACATATTTGACCGATTAAAGTAAGCTTGTTAACCCATTTTGAGTTGCTTTCCTTTTTTTTTTTTTTTAAAGCAATCGGGGTTAAGTAACTTGCTCAAGGTTACACGGCCAGGTGTTTCTGGGTGGGTGCTAAGTGTCTGAGCCCGGGATTCGATCTCCAGGTCTTCTCAACACTGGAGCCGGTGCTCTTACTTGCTGTGCTACCTGGCCGCCCCAAGCTGCTTTCCTTTAACAGAGCAGATCTAAGAACCTGTGTCGGCAGCCACCCTGGGGATGCTTGGGGTGCTTGCTGCTACACTAAGTTGGCAAAATATGAGGATCCAGTCTTTATGTTATAGAAAGGCAGAAGGAGATTTCCCTAAATGTCAAGTTTCTAGGGAGTTCTAGGGCACAAGATGGAAATAAAAAGGTGGTTATACAATTCAGAGATGAACAGGAAAGACCAATGTCACTAACACCCAGAAAGGAGAGATTCTTAACTACAGTGATAACAGACATCACTACAGAGATAAGGTAGTTGATAAGATAAAATATGATGGATAAGATATTTTGAATATGAATACATATCTTAAATTGATTCTTCTGATGGGGAGTGAGTTAGCTCCAAAATTAAGTAGGAAGAGATGACTGGGCTGGATTCTATAGGCAACTAACTTCACAATATTTTCAGTGATCCCAGACTATTTACTGCAAGGAAAACCCATGTCTTTTACATTAATGTCCTCCCATTAGGCACTATGAGGACTGTATATGACCACAACTCACAAGAATGCCATGATCTTTATTATAAATAATACACATAATGCAAAGATGCTTGGTAGACGTAAATAGGCTGCAGTGTTAAGAATGACGCCTTGCACACAATAAGCTGTCTGAAATACTTTGTCAAGGACACATTTGAACAGAAAAGAAAGTGGTCTAATCACATAATGAGAAGGAATGGTAACAGCTATGCAGCCCAGGTGATATGTCGATGCCCCTAAGATATTAGAAGAAGGACAGAGTTGCCGCCAGTGCTTTGGATGGGTTCTTCAAGTGAGAATTTATAGAAAGACATAAGTATAGGATTAAATGGTATGGAAAGTTTATGATCTCTATCAGCATGGTAGACTAGGCATGAGATAATATAGCCTTAGGTTAAGGTGGTAGCAATGAAGACAGAAAAGAGGAGATTCATCATGGTATTAAAGTGTCCCACTTTGGCCTAATCTATCTCAGCATGTACATGTAAGTGGTTCTATCATTACCAGGAAGATGTTGCTATTTCTGTGTACTTGCACAATTGTGATTGATATATTCAACGAAAAATAAACATGGTAACTGAGTACTTCCTATATGCTAGGACCATGCTAGGCTCTTTAGGACACAAAAAAGTAAAAAATGTGGTCCCTGCCTTCAAGACCTAATGGAGAAAGGGGCACATGAGCACAGGCCTATAGAACTGCCTATTTGGTTATAATGATCAAAAGCATGCAATGATCTGTGCTTTGATAGATTTCCACTTGATACATACATACATACATACATACATACGTATATATATATATATAAATAACTATTTTTCATCTAGCATAGATTGATAATATTCTCCACTTACTGAATCATTGAAGTATAATAAATTCAATACAAATCTCACCATGAGCTGGAAATGGTTTCAATCTTAATTTGACTTATCTATTTCATATGCTCATATGATTAGGTTTTTCTAATAAAAATACAGATAATTTGTTTTAAAGATAGCACTTTACAGCCAAGGAGTTCATGGTTATGTTAATTTCTTAATTTTCATAACACGCCTATACATATTTCTATTAGTGGGAGTCACAAAAAAAGCACTGGCCCATATTCCCAAGGGCTAGAAGGATTGAAGCAGTGGTCTCAAAGTTAATGTGCTCTAGTTTGTTCTGTTCCCTTATGAATTAATCTAAGTGATCTGCATTTTTACAAGAACTCTGAGGGAGAAAAGGCATGTGGACAGCTAACTATTGATATAAAAATTTAAATAGTACACTAGCAGTACCACTGGGTGATACATAATTGATTTACAAAGGGATTTCTAGGTGGCGATTGTTCAAAGCATTCAGAGATGGGAGAAAGCATTTCAGGTTGTCATTGTCAAAGAATGTTGTACAGAGGATATGAACTGGGTCTTGAGAGATGGCTGGTTTTTAGCAAGGTAAAAGAAGGGGAGACTCAAGGAAAATGGAATGGTGTAAGTCAAAGGGCTAAGGTAGAAGATAAAATTTGACCCTTTCCATCAACCCCAAGATTTAGGTAGGAGATATCTTTATCTCCATTTGACAGATGGAGAAAGTGATGAATAAAGGAATTCAGGAAAGTAGGAGTCACCCCTAGGAGGTAAGTTAGAATTAGAGGTGGAGACAGTACACTGAGATCTTACAAGTTAATGTACCTTCTAAGATACCATCCTATTTTCAGTCAACCTCCATTATGGAGTCACAACAACATGATTAACCTAAAATGGTTAATTTAAAAATTATTTTTATTCATCTTCAAAATCTATGACAATAGTTTTGATGAACATTTGCTGGATCTATTATGTCTTACTTAAGAAACAGTTAAAATTAGTTGTCATTCTCTAATTGACTAGAGAGGGTAAAGGGAAGAGGGGTGACTCCTTGGAGAAATTAAATATTTTCCATGGAAAATTGACCAAATAGATAAGCTACATACAGTTACTGAGAATTATGGCCTTAGATCTACCTGTGCATATTGAAAGCTCCCAAATATCTATAAGAGGCAGGAAGTTTTTTCCTCTGGGCACAGCATCACACCAGAGACTATGGGTTTGGCAAGTAACTACCCAAATGGACCCTGCACACTTACTTGCTTTACTAATACCAGCCTTCCCCTTGGAGTTTGTAAAGATAATAAAATGAATGGAGACTATAGTATTTTCTTTTTTCTGCTGTTAAATATTCCTCACCAAGACTAAGTGGGTGTGTTCTGCTTTTGTCCAAAACTCAGTAAAGTGACTGTTGATTTTGTTTTTTCCACTCTCTTCCACATTTCAGTTTAGTGTCCATTGTAGGATTCTGGGTCAGAAGAATCAATACACTGATGAAGCAAGAGCTATTATGATGCAGAACTGCCTTTTCCCAAAGACCATGGTCTTTGGCACCTTGGCATGCTAGATGAGTTGAATACACTGGGTACTTCTCCAATCCCCTCAAGGTAAATATTGAGCTGTATTGCCACATCCCTGCTCAAAAGTCTGGTACACTTTGAAACAATGGAGAAAAAGAAGAAACTACGGAAGAAGGCCACATTCATATATTGATTGGGGTGTATAATGGTAGGTTGGACTAGAAGAGAACAGGAATATTGACTAAGATGCACAGCAAAAACTTACCCTGAGGTACTAGCTCATCACCAGCCTGTGAATGCTTTATTGATCCTACGGTCTCTAGATCAGTTGTTAATATGATCGTTTACGTGTTAGATATTCATATGGAGACACATGTGAGACACACATCAGATATGCCTTGCTGTTTGCCCTTTCTGAATGGAGAACACACCAGGTAAGCACAAAGACACAAAGAGGAAGGCCCAGGCCACTACAATTGCATCATGTGACTATTTGCCTTGCTTCTTTCCTAGTCTTTGCACTCATTCCTCAGACAGCAGGATTCGGATGACTTATTTAAAGGTCAAACATGGGCAACATTCGCTGCTTCCTACTGCTTAAAGTGTGCTGGGTTATTGCAACACCCACTGAAATGGAAACACCATTTACTTCCCAAGGCACCTGCTTCTTCCTGTCCCTCAGTGTTGTTACACTGATTCCCTTGTACCAACACTGAAATTTTGCAAACTGTCTCCTTTTGAAGAGGCTCGTGAATGGCGGATAAGTCACAGAATGGCTTTGGAGTGCTGGACTAATGATCAAGATTAGAAAGTTCATTTTCCAATTCTGTCACTTGCCTCCTACACAACCCCTTTAAAGCTCTCCATGTATAATTTTCCTCCTTTGCAAATAATAGACCCAAATAAATATCATGGTCTTTGTCTCACAAGGGATGAAGTTAATTATATAAAATCCTGGAGAATACTTTGAGCTCCTTGGAGAAAGGTAAATTCAATCTCTTACAAATTCCTACAAGGGAGATTATTGTCATTAAATTATTTAGCATTTCCAGTGTGCCTAATTTTCACAGAAAATGACAAACATCAGTGCTCTAATCAATGGTTTCCTTGGGAGGAAGGTCAACATTGTTTGAAAAAAAAGAAGCTATGTAAATACAAAGAGGTTAAGTAACTCGGTGACTGAACTTAGAGTTTATTCCCCTGTCCTTCCTTGCCATCCATCACCACCATATGAATTTCCTCTTGTTGTGTCACTTATAAACACATAATGTGCTCGAAGAATAGACGAAAGGCCTAGGAAATTCTGTTCAAATCTGTTTTTGAAAATTATGGAGGCCTGTTTAACTCAATAGGTTATGAATATCATCATAATTTGGTTATGGAAGTAGTCATCCAAAGGAATAAATGAATATGCCCCAAGAGTGTATAACCTAATGCCTCTTGCACCTTTCTTGTGACTGAACCCTCCTAATGTGTGCTGTTTTCCCCAATTTGGACGTGAGTTATTTGAGAGGAGAGGCTATCTTGTATATCTCTAGCTCTTAGTACAAAACTTGACATAGTAAGTACTTAATAAGTGCCCTTTCATTCATTCATTCACTGATTCACTGATGTGGGTAACTGCACTCTTTAAGCTTTAGAATTTGATGAGAAATATATAGTCAAAAGCTATCATCTCTTCCTAGAAAGCATATTATCTAAATAAGACTCATAAACAAAGAAGTTAGATCAAGAAAGCCAGCCTCTACTTTAGAAGAATGATGGAATTAGATCTGATATGTTATCAACACCCAAACCTGAACGTTAGTCAGTCATAATATCCTATAATCTAATATACTATATGATTGTGAGATTTATATGTGTGGCAATAACTGAATGATGTTCACATTTGCCATGGTAGACTTTAGCTGGGACTCTTAACTAAAGAACAAGATCTTTTTATAGAGCAAAGAGTATAGCAGAAAAATGTTCCAAATAGAGTCAAAATTTTACAGAATTCCAGTCATGTCCAATATTCTATAGAGTTGTGAGGCTTTGGGTCTGATATAGCTGATATAAATGCTACATGTGCTCCGACTTTAGCATTGAAGAGCAAGGCAAGATAATGAGGACAAGGGCTTAAAAGGAAATGGTCCATCAGCTTACACATGATCCTTACTACGTTGCAGTGCACTCTCAATAAAAACTTGCTGGTTACATGAAATTACTTATATCATTTAACAAGTATTTATTGGGCACCTATTACCTTTATCTTTCAAAGAATTATTTCAAAGTCCCCTTCCAATTCTTAAATGCTGTGTTTTTACTATGTGTATAAGATTATGATGAATGCTATGGAGGTAGAAAGCCATACCAAGCAATATACTTCCCCTCAAGAAATTTCAGGTTAGTTCTAAGTCACCTTAAAGATCATCTACTCTCCTAAAGATCATGCATGTTACAGATGGAAAAAACAAGGTGTCATGAGGGCCAATGTAACTTGTGGAAGGCTACACAGCTAAGACCACACAGCTAGTTAGTTACATGGCTAGGATCTTAACCCAAGTCTCCAGACTTCTCATCCAGGGTTCTCTTCAGTACACAATTGTTGCCTTAGCTTCCAGCATAGCTGGGGAAGCAAAAAGTGATCAGATGACAAAACTATCAAACTGTGACTCAAGAATTATATAACATGGTAAATGAATAGTACAAGCAATAAATGCTATGAAAGAAGGCAGAAATCATTATGGGCTGGACTAGTAAGACATATTCTCATGAGGAAGAGTAGTCTTGAGCAACTTTAGTCTTGCTGTGTGAGGAGGGTGACTATAGCTAGAATTATAGACCTCAAAATTGGAAGCAACATTAGAAGTCAACTAATTCAATCCATATTTGAACAGGAATCTTCCTACAGCATCCTTGATAGGTCATCTCCCCACTCTATTTAAAGCCTTCTAGTGAGGGGGAAACTATTACACCTGAAGCATCCCATTCTCTCTCTCTCTCTTTTTTAAAGCAATTGGGGTTAAGTAACTTACTCAAGCTTACACGGCCAGGTGTTTCTGGGTGGGTGCTAAGTGTCTGAGCCTGGATTCGATCCCAGGTCATCCCAACTCTGGGGCAGATGCTCTTCTCACTGTACCACCTGGCCGCCCTCCCCCCCCCATTCTCCTTTTTTAATAGTACTAATTGTAATTACATTTTCCCCTTACGTGAGCCTGAATTTGCCTTCCTGTAACTTCCACTTAGTTCTTGAGTCAACCAGAATTCCTCTTTCACATGATAGTTCTTCAAATACCTAAAGATGGAGACTGTACCACTAAAATCTTCTCTTCCCCAGGCCAAATTATTCTCCGTTCCTTCAGCTCATTTTCCAGTGGTTTGATCTCCAGTCCGCTCACCATCCTGTTGCCCTCCTTCCAAAATATTCCAATGTGTGGATTGTCAATATCCATCCTAATCTGTGAACTAAACATAAAAACTTCAGAAACGGTTTAAACAATGCAAAGTGCAGTGAGAATATTATCCCCCTTGCTTTGGACACTATACATCTCTTAAGTAGAGGATAACATCAACTTTGCTCACTTCCACCTAACTATTGACTTGGTTTCATCTTGGGATTCTCTAAAATCCCTAGATCTGACCTTGCCATGCCTCTTCTTATGAAGCTGATTTTTTTGTTTGTTTTTGTTTTGCTTTTTTTAGAGGGCATTTGGGGTTAAGTGACTTACACAAAGTAAGTAAGTGTGTCAAGTTCCTGAGGCCAGATTTGAGCTCAGGTCCTCCTGACTCCAGGGCCAGTGCTCTATTCACTGTGCCACCTAGTCACCCCAAAGCTGATTTAAAAAAAAACCCTGGTGTAGAACTTTATTTTTTCCCAATTGAATTTCATCTTGTTGAATTAAAGTCATAATTTTATTTTGGATATATACTCCATCATTTATTGTCATCAATCCATCTCAGCTTTGGGTCCTCTGCAAGTTTGAATATGCATATAATCTAAAATTTCATCTAAGTTATTGATAAGGATATTGAACAGCATAGGGACAAGAAAGGATCTCTCAGGACATTCCACTCAAGACTTCCCACCAAGTTGACATCCATCACTTAATGACTTTTTTTTGGACCTGCTGCAAGGTTAATGGGCTATAAGATCTTCCCTGTCCATTAATAGGCCTTACATGGAGCCCTGATGCAGAGCCAATTAGGTTCTGGGCTACAAGAATCCCCACACCTTTCCAATTTAAGTGCTGATTTCCAAGCTTCTCAGCACTAAGCCAATCAAGTCTTTGATTGGAAACAATATATATATATATATGTATGTATATATACTTACATATATATGTATATATTTATATACACACACACATATACTCACACACATATATGTACATACACACACATACACATATAGTATTGCTTGGAGGGAGAGGGGTGGGTGGAGAGAGACTCAGGCTGAGGGAGAAGCAAGCAGACAGAGGGAAGAACTTGCTTGTGGGGAGGTTTGACAGAGAGAACACTTGCAATGTTGGCACTCCCTGGATTGGTGAGGAGTATCTTACTAAACCTTACTTTTTGGTATCCTAATAGCAATGTTCCAAATAAATACTTTGGTTTTGTCTTGGAGGAGGAAGGTTTATTATATTTTGCCAACAAACCCTGGGAATACACATGCATATTCATAGCAACTGCTATTGGTATCACATTGGCATTACATCTGATCATCCTATAAATTTGGAATCTAATTTTACTATCAACTAGCCTATACTTTTCCACCTGGTCTGCAAGGATGGCATGAGAAACTTTGTTAGATGCTTTGCTGAAATGCAGGCTGTCTGTGGAATTTCCCCATATATCAGTCTAATAACCCTTTTTTAAAAATGGGATTGACATAAACTATTCTTGATGAAATCAAGCTGGCTTTTGTCTATCTTCAATGTTTACTTACTTTCCCTTCCAAATAATAATTGCATTAGTAATACATCCATAATATTTCCAAGTACTACAGTCACACTTTTCTGGTCTATAGTTTAAAGATTCCACCTATTTCCCTTTTCTGAAAATCAAGACGATGGCCCTTCTTTAATCCCATCCTGTTCTGGATAGCTTTTCAAAGATCATTGCTATGTGGGAGAAGAAACGCAGCCCTGCTCTCTTACCGTGAGTTGTTCAGATGTGCTGGTCTGGTGGGAAGAAGGTTATGTTTCTAGATAGCCCATATCTACTTTCCCTCTGAGAACAGTCCAAACTCTCAGGGTAGTAACATATGGTTGGAAGTTTTATTAGGCTCCTAGAGTGAAGGCAGAGCTTACTGGAATGTCAGCATTACACTGAGAATTGGATCACCCACTTGGAGTTTTCTATGGGTCTTTTGTGTCTTTTTTCCATTTTTTTCTTGCAAAATAATGATTGATTAGAATCCGATATTGTTGGTTTGGTGCTTGCATAGGACCTCTAAACTATCCTGGGGGAAACTCTGGGTGTGGACAAAATGAGGCAGAGACATCCATTTGAGGGACATCACCCAAGACCGAACCCAGAGCTTAGAGTGTTGATTTATGGGTCACATAGATGTAATTATTGGATGACATTGGGACCAACGAATGTAGCAGACTCTTTGTAGGTCACTGAAAAGCAAACTTCCTCAAAGCCTGTTTACTTGCTGGAAGCAGAGTCTCAATTCTCTGTCCTTGTGGATGACGCTTGTAGGTTATCAGGCTATTTGGTAGGTTGGGGACTTGGAGGGATGAGCAAGTGCCATGAGCCAAGTAGAAGTGGAGCAGTAAGACCATCCCAAAGACCCTTTTCAGCTCAAAAACCATGATTCTGTTCAGCTCGCTCAGCAGAGTGAGCAGAAAGCAAGGGATGAGAAGACGTATTTCTAGCAATGCTGCTTAGTTGGGGCATACAGGAAACCCAAAGCACTGAACACACTAACCGGGCACTCAGCAGAGATAGGCCAACCCTTGGACAAAAGGTTCATTCATCCTCTGAAGTGAAGACAAAAACGCCATAAGAAGTAACAGGCTTTTTTTTTTTTTTTTAAACAGAAACCACCCTTATTAACCAACATTGGATCACTTGGATAATTTCTGTCATGTATACAACTGACTTGTTTTCTGGGTTATAATCTGCCTCAGTGGAAGGACTGTTCCCATTAGTGAGAACACAGGTCTATTTAAAATTCTGAATACATTGACTACAGGAGTCTATTAAGATCATAGGATTTAGAGCTAGAAGGATCTGGGGCTTCTTAATCTTTTTTTTCAGTGTCATAGAACCTTCTGGCAGTCTGGTGAAGCCTATGGACCCCCTCTCAGAATAATATTTTAAATGTATAAAATAAAATTCATAGGATTATAAAAGAAACCAGTTATAAGCTATAATACAATTACAAAATTTTTAAAATAAGTTCAGCAAACCCAGCTTAAAAACTTCTGATTTAATCCAAGACCTCCATTTTTAAAATAAGGAAACTAATCTAAAAAAAAAGATGTCTTGCATGGCTTACCCAGGGATAAATGTCAGAATCAAGATTCAAGCCCAGTCTTTGGATTCTGAAGCATCCTACCCCTGTCATTAGGTGAGGTGTTGTTGTTATTGAATTGTTTCAGTTATGTCTGACTCCTTGTGACCCCATCTGGGGTTTTCTTAGCAAAGATCCTGGAGTGGGTTGCCATTTTCTTCTCTAACTCATTTTACAGAAGAGGAGCTGAGGCAAACAGGGGTAAGTAAGTTGCCCAGGGTCACACAGCTAGGAGCTGTCTGACTCAGGATTTGAACTCAGGAAGATGAGTTATAGGTTCCAAGGCCAGTACTGTATCTACTGACCAACCTAGCTGTGGTACTGGGTCTTATTTTTTTCTCCATTATCACCATGTTAAAACCAGGGAAAGTGGCAGATACAGAGCAGAATGGAAAGAAGAGTCCAGTGTCTATAAAGGAAGAGGAGTTTGGCACTCCACCCTCCAGCTCTCCAATCAGAGGGCAGAGGAGGCTGAGGGAGGTGGTGATAGTGTCAATCAAGGCTTGAGTTAGCAGCATGGTGGTGAAATTAGAGGTGATGAGCTGATCCTTGGAGGGGCATCTTCTCCATGGAGTTGAAACCAGTCATAGCAGCAGAACATCTTCAACTAATACTGAGGGGAAACACGGTATATTGGTTACAACCTAATCGGAAAAACCTGGATTCAAATTCTGCTCCTGACACATACTAGCTATATGGCAGGGTGAAATCACCTAACTTTTAAGTGTCCCAAGAAATCTCTAAGGATAGAAGTTACAGGGTTTTCATTAACCTGCAAGGTTAGAGAGAGTTCCCATCTAGGGAGATGTTCACACTGATGAAATCATAAGTCTCAGAGTCCATGGATGGGGAACCTGCAGCCTCAAGGCCATATGTGGCCCTCTAGGTCCTCAAGTGTGGTCCTTTGACTGAATTCAAGCACAGGGGTGGGGAACCTGTGACCCTGGAGGCCAGAGTTTCCCTACCCCTGTGCTTAGACCAAAAAAAACAAATCAGAAAACAAATAACCACTATTTGGGAGATGATGAGCAACAAAGAAAAATGTAATGAATGAGTGCCACAACAATAGAGGGAATGAAGCACAGAGAGTGTGAATATGACTGCAAACAGGAAGCAGCTGTGTTTTTACCCTCCCGGGGCCTCCCTGTCCCTGGTGGCATTCTGGAAGGTGGGTGGCGCTTTGGGCAGTCACTTAACCTCTGGCTTTTTAGTCTCAGCCCTGGTGAGATGTTTACTTATCTAGAACAAGCTTTATGATCCCTGGATGCTGTAAATTGCTTGTTATTAGCAATAATTGCCCACAGATTTTTTTTCAAGCAATTTACATGAAGAATCTTTGCAATATGAGGTTAAATTGCAATACGCTAATAGTCAATCCATGCGGAGCGGTGGGCTGCTTTGAGATCCTGAGCTGCCACACTTTGGCTGCCTAAAGTAAGTGCACCACTGCTCCTTTCTCCTTCTGTATCGCTGCTTTCTCCGGGTTAAGGAACTAAGACATTTGCTCTACATAAGCTACCGACATGGTTCTTTACATTTTCTTTGTGTCCTCGGCCTCAGGAAATGATGCATACATCCCGCCTCCTGCCACAGTAACAGATAAACACCCATCCAGGTAGCATACAGCAGGAGGAAGATAAAATTTAAAGACTTGTGAACAAAAAGTTCAGTAATGAAAAGTGGTTGGTAGCAACAGAGTTGTATGGAAGTAAATTTGCCAAGATCTCAAAAAGAGAAAGATTCTGCACAGAAACATTCATTCAAAACCTATAGAGACAAAATGCAATTTTTTATAGGCTGGGTAAGTAAAAGTCCAGAGTTGGCTGAAGATGATAATGAATAAACTTCTCCTTCATGTTCATCCCCACAGCCAAGGAAGGGGACAGGACTGTGGACAGGCAAAGTGGGCACCAAAAAAAAAAAGATATTGCTCATGCTTCCCTCCCCTGAATATCCATGTATGCCCCAAAGGGGCACACAAAACAGTCTCTGACTTCAAGGAGCTTATCCTCTAGTTGAAAATATGTGAAAGAATAAACCATATTATAAGGCCATCTGTAAGTTCCATATGAGAAATAGCACAGGAAGCAGCACAGAGTCAAATGAAATCAAGAATTGCTAGAGCTGACTCAGAAAGCTTCAAGGTAAAAGGACGTCTTGGTGCTGACAAAAGGCATGGCTCTTGTGTTCAGTGGAGGTATCTTTTGGGGGAGGTGGTGGCTTTCATGATGGTAGGATTGCTGATTTCTCTGTGATTTCTCCTCTGCCCCAATCTTACCCATATCTACTATTGAATGCTTTGCAATATTCATTTTATTATATCACTTAGAATGATGGTAGGAAGTTGACATGCTTGGCCCTCCCCTGCTTTGATGATGACCTGTTCTCTTTCAGGGAATGATATGTAAGGACTCACACTGAGTCACTCCCACCTGAACTTAGTTTGAGTATCTCACTCTGTTTCTGCCTTCCCCAAAGGATGATAAAAGCTTGAAGAGACCTCAGAAACCATCTAATCCAGTCCCTTTATTTTACGGGTGAGAAAACTGAAACCCAAAGAGTTTGATTGACTTACCCAAAGTCACACCAGGAATAAAAAGGAAAAGAGGGATTGGAACCCAGGTCAGTTTACTCCAGAACTCTTTCCATGCTACTACCCAAATTTAGACTGGATAGGTTAAATCACATTCACACCTTAACAGGACTAACTTTAATAATAAATGCAGACTAGCTAAGTACTCAGAGGATGGGAATTTTTATTTGGACCAGATAAAGAAAGATAAATGTTGGGGTCTGGGTGGGATGGAGTTCTTTAAACAGCCAGTGGGCAGCATGAGGACTTTGGGCATCTGGAATTAGCATTCGATCTGCACATCATTCACCATGCCCTCCCACACATGCCTGGGGAAGTGGCTGTATACCCCATGGGAACCAGGAAAAGACAAAGAATTATTATTTGGGAAGAGAGGGTGGGCTGGCAGTTGGCACAGCAAACCGCGAATATTTGAAACTAAATCTCAAATCAGGAGGGCCTCCTGGAGATACTGTCGTCATAGACAAAAATAGTGGCACAGAGACAAATGTGTAAACACAGATAAATACATAAATAAATAACCCAATTAAAATTCTCACTTCTGGACTATTGCCCAGAATCTTTGCAGGACAACTTTCATCTGGATTAGGTCAGTACTGCAGAATAACAGCAGTCAGTTTGAACAGGGCCGTTTTGTTGAGAGGACAGGTAGGCATGAAGGAGATTAATCAAGAGCTTCCCAATTACAATGAAAATAGATCTAAAATTATGCATTGTGCACAGAAGCATGGTGCGTATTTCAGAAGGCACAGCAAATCCAGGGTTAGTATATTGGTTGCTAAACTGCTGGTGTGGATTGGCACAAAGTGTACAGCTATTTTGAATGGCAACCATTTTTGAATGATGGTGCATTGGAAGGGCAAACTGGACAAGAATATACAATGTTAGATTATCAAGTAATGAAACTGAGAGCCACAGGATGGCTTCAAAATTTGATAATCATAACTTGCTTTATTATCATGCCTCATGCATAAAAGTATCTTTTCACTGTCAATTGACCTTCCAGTTGTCCAAATACAATTAGACTTCTCAAGGTTTTACTAGTAGTGATAACATGGTGGAAGAGAGTGTTGAGTCAGGAAGAGCCGTGTTCATATCTGACCTCAACTACTTCTTAGCTGTGTGACACTGGGCAGCCTTTAACCTGTCTGCCTCACTTTTCTCATCTGTAAAATGGATATAAAAGCACCTACCTCCTCAGGGTTGCTGTGAGGACACAATGAGTTAATATTTGTAAAATGCTTTGCTAACTTTAAAGTTATTATGAGTGTGCTACACTAGAAAGAGTGCTGGATTTAGACTATACGAGGGATCTTGGGCAAGCCGTTTAATTTCTCTGGGCCTCAGTTTCCTCTTTGGTAAAATGAGAGATTGCACTCAATGGTCTCTAAGGTAGTTTCAAACCTAAAACTATGATTCTACTAAAAACTTCTTTGCAACAAAAGCTGGATAAGAAAATAGGTAACTAGGAGCAAACTGAAAGGACGTAAAATCTGAATTAATGCAAAGAAAAGTTTTCTACCATGACACATTCAATTTTTATAGGCTTAGTAAGTGAAAGTACAGAGCTGGTTTAAAGGATGTGAGCAGAACCAAGTAAACTTTCTCTCTCTCTTTCTCTGCATATATATGTATGTATACACGCATACATATGCACATTATATATATGTGTGTATGCCTGTGTATATACACACATATACATACAAACTTATATACATATACACACACATATAAAATTACTACAACCATGTAAATGGAAGGTGGCTAGGAGACACAAAACAATTGAAGTTAAATATTGCACAATTATAATGACCCAGTTTGGCACTAAAGAAGAGATAGAAAAGAGCTTCGCCTGCTTCTTTTCAGAAATGAGGAACTAGGAATGTGGAACATTGTATACGATGTTAGATTTTTTTTTATATGTTAGTTGTGTTGAACTATTTTTTTCTTCTTCTTTTTAATCCTTAAGTATAAGGGGGTGGATGAGAGTTGTGATAGGAAATATATGTAATATACTGACAGAAGATATTGTTGATTTTTTTTTTTAGAAATACATGACTGTAACATATAAGAGTGGTTTGCAAGCCAACCATTCTTAAACAAGGTGACTCTGGGAATGTTGATTCTGTATGTATATGTGCACATGTATGCAATCACTCCTACCCCAGCCCTCTGTCCACAGATATCCTTGCAATAGAAGTGAGAGGCTCTGCTAATGAATGTTATCACTGTTTTAGATAGTTGTATTAGGCATGTGAGGAGCCCCTTCAGCCACTCAGACATGGATAACCTTGCGAGGGCCCGGGCATAGAGAGAGTAGCTTAAAATAAAAATAAAAGGAGGGGGATTTTTTTTTAAGAGATGGAACATCTGTGATAAACTCATTTTCTCTGTGAGCACCAATGGTGAGGCATGTCTGGGTCGGCTGAACAGCATTTCTATAGCAGTAGAAAATTCATTTCATTTCATTATCTGAACTGTTCAAGCACCCCAGTCTGGTTCAGAAAAAAGCTCCTTAAACCTGCAGGAATCCCATTTACCCCTGCTGAGTCTCCAGCTTCCTTCCTTATATGAAGGTAGAGATGCCTTGCTTACAAATTCTGGCAGATATATACAAGATTTGTATTGAAAGGGAAAGGATGTTTCCTGGGATCTGCCATCTATAGCAGCCTTATTATTACCTTTTTCTGTTTTATTTAGGTCTGTTTCAAGGCTACTTTACCAATCTCTCATCCGTTAAAAACACAGTTCTCACTACATTAGAAGAGAGAGAATGGCCTTAAAGGTGATGCAGAGTAGAACAAAGGAAAAAGCATCAACTCTTCCAACAGCTAGTAATGAGGCAATGTGGAATTTTTTTTCGAGGAAAAGATTTTTAGAAACTTTTGTAGCTAGCAAAGGAACATTTAAAAATTCAGAGCTTTATTGAGGAAGATGGAAATGCTAAAGACCATAAACTTGTAGACTTAAAAATGGAGAATATTGGGCTTTTAGCAGTAGAAGAAAAATACTTGAAAGTTAGGACACTTGCTACCAGACCGCTCGATGGCACCATTGTTTTTTGTTGTTGAATTCTGTCTGATTCTTTGTGACCCTGTGGACCATGGGGTTTTCTTGGCATGGATAATGGAGTGGTTTGTCATTTCCTTCTCCAGTTTTATTCTGGCAGAGGTTAAATGACTTACCCAGGGTCATGTAGCTATGTGTCTGAGGTCATATTTGATATTCCAGTCTTTCTGACTCTGGGCCCAGTCCCTGTAGCTGCTCCTGTGACACATCCATAGCAATCCCTAATGTTTGTCTCATACTCAACTATCTCCAGAACCTGGTTCACCGGAGCTTTCTGTCCTTTTCTACTATCTCCCTCACTTGACATCTCACTCTCGATTCACTAGGCCACTCTATATCCCCTGCATATGCCCTGTGCATTCTTGAACTTTCATTCATCCATCCTCACCCCTCCTTTGCCTTTGGGATCAATTCTTTGAAGCCTAATTCAAAAGGCTTCCAGGATTCTCCTGGTAAATAATGCCTTTTCCTCTTCAAACCTGCCTCTTGAAACACTTCCTTTCCTCCCTCTGTTGTACTTAGCATATATTATTGTGTATTTTAATTATCCATTTGCGTGTGCCAGAGCCAGCTCAGACCAGCTCAGGAGAGTTGGTTTCAATGTGAGTTCAATGTGAGCATCGACATTACAGAAATTGGCAGATGCCACAAATCAGAATTTGATGCATTATTCTGTTGATTATTTAGACCTAACAAAGTGACAGAGAAAATATTAAACTGTACATAAACTTAAAGTACATCAAGAACACTTTCCCCCCTAGAGAGCCAGTTGTTAAATAGTTACCAGAACATCCTTGCTGTAAGATTTTCAATTAGAAGAAGGCAGGGGCTATTCATTTCTTCTCTAAGCTTTATGTCTTACCTAGAACTATAGTCACAAAATAGGCAGTTAATAAATATTAGTCAAATTACATTGACTTGTGCTGTTCAAGAAAATTCAGTGTAGTGGAGAGAACCTTAGAGTGTTTCATCTGAAGTTGGAGGTACTAGGTTCAAATTTTGCTTCTGTTTTCTCTGGGCCTCCCTCAGGTTCTTCTTCTTTAAAATGAAGGGGTTGGACTTGGTTACCTCTAAGGCTCCTTTGAGTTCTAAGCCCATGATCCTACTAAAGAAGAAATATTCAGAAGGGGGGGAGCCAAGTTTCTTCATCCCTCACAAAAGGCAGGCTTCCCCTTTGATCTCCTGAATCCTGTTTTCACACAAGGCTTCCTGCTGAGGACTGCCTAATAACTTGCTTTGATCCACTCTGGCCTGGTAATGACAAATGCATTTTAGCCTGGGTATTTTCAAGTGCCTGAGAGCAGTTTTGCCCCACCCCTCACCCCAACGCCATGCCTTCTTATGCACAACTTGAGACTATGTACAGAGTAGTTCCTAAATAAGTGTATCCTGAATGAATCAAATGAATCCTAGCTCATGGGCTCTGGGTCACTGCATGTTTGCTACCTGAAATAATTCTGGTCAATGACATTTTGCAGTGCTTCCATGAAGGAGACATTTAAGGCTGTGTGGCCTGTTCTAATAGTTGTCTTAATCATTGGATGGAATGTCTCAATGGTCCTAGTTGACTGAGTAAAAAATGACTGTAAAGCAGAATCAGTTAGAACTTTTATAGACATAAACTAAAATTCAGAATTCTTTTTTAATTCTTTTTATTTTTCTTTATTTTTTTTTGTCTTTATTAATTTGTTCATTTACTTTGAGTTTACAAGATTCAGTTCCCCGGTTCTTTGAGTTTCAAATTTTCTCCCCCTCCTCCCCTTCCCCCGCTCATGGCAGTATACAATCGAGTATAGGATCTGCAGATACTTTCACATTAGACATTAGTCAGGTTATAAAGAAGGATTGTAAGAGATGGAATGAACAATGGGAAAGAGGAAACAAAACCAAGCAAGAAAAAGAAAAAGAGCGGGTAGTTTGCTTCAATCTGCATTCAAACTCTGTTCTTTCTAGTTCTTTCTCTGAATGTAGACATCTCTCTCCATCATGAGTCTTCTGGAGTTTACTTACAGCCCTGCATTTCTGAGAAGAGTCCAGTCTATCAAAGTTGGTCATCACACATACATTGTATCTGTAACTGTGTACAATTTTTTCCTGGTTCTGCTCTTCTCACTCA
Source organism: Petaurus breviceps papuanus (assembly GCF_028583685.1). Taxonomy (NCBI): domain Eukaryota; kingdom Metazoa; phylum Chordata; class Mammalia; order Diprotodontia; family Petauridae; genus Petaurus; species Petaurus breviceps. Next base: position 9,699,497 of record NW_027185664.1, read on the forward strand.
GCATCAGTTTGTATAAGCCTCTCCAGGTAGATAGAGCAGGTCCATCTTCTCTTCATTTCTTGTGGCACAATAGTATTCCATTATATTCATATACCATATTTATATTCATAAAATTTGTTTAGCCATTCCCCAATGGATGGGCATTCCCTTAATTTCCAATTCTTTGCCACCACAAAAAGAGCTGCTATAAATATTTTTGTACATATGGGTCTTCCTTCTGCTTCTATTATCTCTTTGGGATACAACCCTAGAAGTGGTATTGCTGAGTCCAAGGATATGAAGTTATTTATAGCCCTTTGAGCATAGTTCCAGATTGCTCTCCAGAATGGTTGGATCAGTTCAGAACTCCACCAGCAATGTAGTAGTGTTCCATTTTTTCCATATTCTCTCCAGCATTTATCATTTTCCTGTTTTGTCATTTTAGCCAATCTGGCCAGTGAGATGTGGTACCTCAGAGTTGTTTTGATTTGCATTTGTCTAATCAATGGTGATTTAGAGCATTTTTTCATATCTTTAACTTCTTCCTCTGAGAATTGCCTGTTCATATCCATTGACCATTTATCAATTGGGGGATGACTTCTATTCTTATAGATTTGACTCAACTCTCTGTATATTTTAGAAATGAGGCCTTTATCAGAGACATTGGTTGTAAAAGTTCTTTCCCAATTTCCTACTTCCCTCTTAATCTTGGTTACATTGGCTTTGTTTGTACAAAAACTTTTCAATTCATTAATCAAAGTTATCCATTTTGCATTTTATAATGCTCTCTAATTCTTGTTTGGTCATGAAGTATTTCCCTCTCCATAAATCTGACAGGTAAACTATTTCTTGCTTTCCCAGATTACTTACAGTATCATCCTTTATACCTAGATCATGCACCCATTTAGACTTAATTTTGGTATACGGTGTAAGATAAGGGTCTATGCCCAGTTTCTGGCATACTGTGTTCCAGTTTTCCCAGTAGTTTTTGTCAAATAGTGAGTTCTTATCCCAAAAACTAGGGTCTTGGGGTTTATCAAAGAGTAGATTATTATAGTCATTGACTGCTGAGTCTTGTGTACCCAATCTATTCCACTGATCCACTGCTCTATTCCTCGGCCAGTATCAAGTAGTTTTGATGACTGCTGCTTTATAATACAGATTAAAATCTGGTATAGCTAGGCCACCTTCCCTAGCATTTCTTTTCATTAATTCTCTTGATATTCTGGGCCTTTTGTTCTTCCAAATGAATAAAATTCAGAATTTTTCATTTGCTTCTATCAAGACTTATGCTTTCATCAGTGTTGAGAACTTCCACTGTTTAAACTCCCTCCACTTGCGCTAATTGGCAACTCATCTCTAAGATATAGTCTTGCAGAATTGCCTCGGGCACTGAGAGGTTATCTTGCCTCTTCTGTTATTATGTCAGAGACTGGACTTGACCATTCTTCCTGACTTCCAGGCTGTTCTTCCATCCACTCTGCTTATATTTTTGATCTCCATTTGATTTGCTTTGTGTTCTTGAGAAAATCAATACAATGACTACATTAACATTTTTAAAGCGTTCTTCATAGAAAGGACATTTTAAACTGAAGGAAATAAGGTAATTGCATGTGCTCTATAAAATGTGCATTTGTTTACAATAGGCCATAGAAAAATGCAAATGTAAAAATACAAATTGCTTTTAGACACAAGCACAGTTTAATGCTTGTAGTACTTACAGCTGTTTAAAATGTACATTTTAGATTATATGTCCCGAAAAAATGTGTTTCTCAAAGTGTATTTCTAATATAAATGCTAGAGATACAGTTTTGAAATTTTCATTTATTAGGCAAATAGATTTTAGTCAGTACCTTATTATACAATTTTTAAAAACATCTACCTCACTTTAATGATCATTATAGAGTAATTCACAGAGACTTAATTTTTCAGTTGAAATCAAGATAATAAAATAAACTTACAAAGTGGTAAGTGTATCACCTCACAAGTCAAACATCTTGGTTTCATATATTTAAACAACTCTTCTTGCTTGATTTAAGCAATGAAGAAAGGGGAGGGGAATGGAGATACAGAGACAAAGAGACAGAGAAAGAGAGACAGACAAAAAGAGACAGAGAAAGGAGAGAGAGAGAAAGAGAGGAGGAGGAGGAGGAGGAGGAGAAGAAGAAGAAGAAGAAGAAGAAGAAGAAGAAGAAGAAGAAGAAGAAGAAGAAGAAGAAGAAGAAGAAGAAAAAGAAAAAGAAGAGGAAGAAGAAGAAAACAAAGGTATTTAATAGCAAAATAAACAATAATATATATCCATGGTAATTCAAATGTTCTTTTAGCCAAGATATTTCTACCAAGTAGTATTCCATCCTCTTATTACTGATTTTATACTGGATTTCCATGCCAGCAAAGTAATGTTGTTTTGGCAATTCTTGTATTTATAAAAAAATTCTTTTCTTCTCCTTTTTAGATGTCCTTCCCAGACATTCATCTGTCATTTCAAGAAAACACATTTTTCCCCATCCCATCCCAAAAGTCCAGGAAGGCAATTTCTACCTAAATTACTATTGCTGCAAACTTTTCTAAAACAGATTTCCAGGTCAATATATGAATTATTATAATCTTCCTTCTATGTAGAAGTGCCACCAAAATATTCTGAACATTTTTAGCCCACTTCCCCCAAAAAGAAAATGCGGCTTATTCTAAGTCCAATAGAAATGACACAAAGCGTCTATGCAGAGTTAATTTCAGCTTTGCATCCTTCACTGCTTTTGATGTATCCAACCATATGTGTAACAGAGCAGAGCTTCAATGCACTGTTCCCAAACCTTCCTCCCAAGTGAATTGTAATGATGATAGAACCATGGAGCAACATCAGTGAGAAAATTGTACCACTTAGAGGATTGGTACTGAGTAAAAATAATGTTTTAAACACATTTTCTCAGAATTTATTTAACGTGCTTCCAAATGAAAACTTGATTCTTTAAGAAAGAACTGAACATTAGCTGGGAACTTGTTCATCCTATCAGATCTATTAGAACCTCCCAGGATGGGAGGAACCGCAATGTAGGGATTTAGGCAAGTGAGGTGCTTGCCACGTCTATGTGGTACAGAGTAAAAAAGAAAGCTGAACACACGTGGACTTCAGGTTTGACAGGATAGTCAGTTTTCACAATCCAAATTCACAACTCATATGAATCATTTCAGCTATGCCAAGCTCTAGGTTTTTTACTGTCACTAAAAGTGACTTTTTTGTGGGCAGCTAGGTGGCACAATGGGTAAAGCACTGGGCTGGGAATCACATCTTCCTGAGTTCAAATCTAGCCTTAGACACTTACTATCTATGACCCTGAGCAAGTCACTTCACCATGTTTGCCTCAGTTTCCTCATCTGTAAAATGAGCTAGAGAAGGAAATGGCAGACCACTCTAGTACCTTCACCAAGGAAACTCTGAAATAGGGTCACAAAGAGTTGGATACGACTGAAAATGACTGAACAACAAACTGGCCTCTTTTGTGCCCATATGAAGGGAAGATTTAGCAAACTGTTTAAGAAGTGTTTATTGAAGGTCTTATGTATTGAAAATATCATGCTAGCTATTCGATTTTTAGTTTATTTGATCAATAAATGCTTAATCTTAATTTTTAAAAAATGTATTTATTTACTTTTAGTTTACAACATTCAGTTCCACAATCCCTTGAGTTCTACATTTTCTCCCCCTCCCTTTCCTTCCCCCTTTCCCCATGCAATCTGATATAAGTTCTACAAATATGTTCACATTAAACATTAGTCAAGTTGTAAAGAAAAATTATAACCAATGGAATAAACGATGAGAAATAAGGAACAAAACAAAACAAAAAAGGGAGAGAACTAGTAGTTTGCTTCCATCTGCATTCAGTCATCAAAAATACTTGGTACAACTGGCTGAGGAACAGAGTAGTGGATCAGTGCAATAGATTAGGTACACAAGACACAGCAGACAATTACTATAGTAACCTACTGTTGGATAAACCCAAAGACTCCAGTTTCTGAGAAAAACTGCTGGGAAAACTGGAAAATAGTATGGCAGAAACTAGGCATAGACCAATATTTTGATCATTTGCTGATCATTTTAATTTGGAGCCTGTATTAATCCTGTTTGGCCATTTACACAGACTAACAACTTTAAACAACAAATCCCTACTTTCCATTGATTTATAGATACAGATGACTCTATTGTGCCAAATAAGGAATCTAAGAAGAAATGATAATGTTTCATGTTTATATAACACTTTATGGTTTATAGAAGTAATGTTCTCACAAGAACATTATAAAGTATCTAGTATGAGAATGAATATAACCCTGCATTGGAAAAAAAACATGCAGATGGAAACAAATTCCCAGGAACCCACTGGCCCCTGAGGTCACAAATGAGAGTATACCAGGTTCAGTTCACAAATAATTCAAAGTAGAAAAGTAAGGAAGCCACAGTCTGGGATTGAAATGTTAGGTGGCCTCTAACTTGAGACTGAAGACTTTTGCATAGTTGTTGTAGCTAGAAATCAGTGAGCAAGACCATTAATCATTTTTAAGTGGAGCTTTAATTGCCAGCGACTGCCAGGGGTGAACACAACCCAAATCAGGCAGCCCTGAGATGTATAGTCTCAAGGCTTATATAAATAAAAGCCACAACATAACTGTTACCAAAGGGAAACCACAACTTGAGCAAGCAGGGAAAATACAGAAGTCAAAAGGTAGCAATGAGTTTGTTGCCTAACAACCCATTGTAATGGAAATGCAAATTTAAAGATCTTCCCTGCCCCTAGGTGTATCAGCAAAGCAATATTCACAATGCCTATGGAAATTACAGATATGCTGATATAATTATCCATCACAAAATATATCATTCTTGCCATATGGGGGAATAAGCTAGACATTTTATTAAAATACCAAAAGACTGAGTCCCAAAACCAGAAAGTGAAAGCCATCAGAGTAGTTATGAAATTGGCACAGGTAGATAAAGTAGAAAGCACCCACATTCTCAAGCCTTTAAAACAGAAAAGGCTACCTCAGGCAAAGGTTCTCCTCTCCCCACTCACAGCAACCACCCAGAGTCCAGGAAGCATGCTCCCAGCAGCTCCGGCCCCTGGCAGTCCTCAGCAAGAGTCCTTAGCAGAAATCCTGGCTGACTCAAAAAGGGCTTTGTGCTGCCGCCGCCACTGCCTCTGCTGCTGCTGCTGCCGCCGTCGCCACCACTGCTAGCCACCGCAGGAACTCTAGCTTGGCTTCTGCTTCCTCTTGCTCCGCCCCTTCCTGCTACGTCAGCAAGTCCAATGGGGCATGGAAGATCTTTAAATCCCATAACCCTTACATTCGGCCCCAAGATCTTTCATGTCCCTTACTTGGCAAAAATACAGTAGGAATAACTGGTGTCAACAAAATTTCACAACAATATAACAAGAAATAAACACAGAAAACCATATTTTAGGGTGGGGATTGAGCACAAGCTCCCTATCATTCCCCCCACCCTGAACAAATGGGGCCCCAAAATCTTGTGGTAAGGGGTGAAGGTCTATTCTTCCATGGCTACTTGCTGCTGAAATCGGATGTAGAGCTGTCCCTGTCCTAAGGGGTCCCATTTGAGAGGTCAGTTCTTAATATGCTTCATGCCAGGTCCAAGGGTGACACATCACAGTTGCAGACAGGGGGTGACATCCAGCTTAAGCTATCAGGGATCTACAGGTGGAGGGTACCAAGCCTGCGGAAAAAATTTAGCAAACAAGGTGAACAGACAAAAAATCAAGAAGAAGCAAAGAGACAATAACCAGACTATTGTGGCCTCACTCATGGTAGAATAAATGAGTTAAGGGTACAATTTTGTAATCATCTTCTCCAGAATAAACAATAGTTACAGTGTTATCCCTCCCATGTGCTATAATCTCTGCAGCCTTTGGAACATCATCTGGTTTCCGTTTTACCCATACTTTAGCTCTTGATTTTATTCTATCAGTAGAACCAAATCCTTCAGTTCCTGTGACAGTTATTTTGGAAGGAGGGTCAGTTTTTACAAGTGGTATTGTTTTACAAGGAACGATAATAACTTGAACTATCCTATCATTTTTGTGAATCTGTATGGGCCCTTCACCCAAATTATGGAATGTTACAACAATTTCTCCTTGATAATTAGAATCTATTACTCCAGCCAATACGTGTATTCCTTGAGCTGCTAATCCTGATTTGGGTAAAATCTATCCAAAGTGATTTTTAGGGATTCTTATGCATATCCCAGTGGAGATTTTTCTTATTTCTTTTCTGTCCAACCAAAAGTCCTCTAAACAATGTAAATCATACCCCACCGAACCAGGTGGTTCTGGGTACGGTGCTGGGACATCTGGCCTCAAGGTCCAATACTCAATATTTGGGATCTTATGTGTTTGTTGTTTTCTAATTTGCAGATTGGGGGTCATCATTCTGGCTAGAGGTGTACTTCCTCCCAATGGTCTATTATTCAAATTACGCAAAGCGATGAACAAATTATCCTTCCAAAGTTGATATGAATTATTGGAACTTAACTTCCTCAACTGTTCTTTCAGTAATCCATTCATTCTTTCAATTAACCCAGATGCTTCTGGATAATATGGAATATGATATATCCATTCTATATTGTTTAGTATACAATACTTCTTCATTTCATTGCCTTTGAAATGTGACCCATTATCACTTTGAATCTGCATTGGGGTTCCATAATATAGACTTATGAGATCTAGAGTTTTACAAGTGTTTTTCTGGGTTGCATTCTTATAAGGACAAACTACTAGTACACCTGAATAAGTGTCAACACAAGTACATATAAATCTGCATCCTTTATCCAGCGGTAGTGGACCAACATAATCTATTTGCCAGATTTGGGCTGGGACTTTTCCTCTTGCTATCTCTCCAGTTACTACCCAAGGAACAGTTCGTTCCTTTTCCAATTGACATATATGACATTCTTCTGCTATCTGTTTTAACAGTGAATGAGAGATACTAATACCTCGATCTTGTGCCCACTGGTGTGTGGCCTGGACCCCCAAATGGCCTGCTGTTTGGTGGACCCATTTTGCTAATACCAGATCATCAGTTGTTGTCAAAGTAGGGACAATATGTTCAGTAGCAATCTTTGCCAGTCGATCAGCATGAGCATTGTACTCACGTTCTGGGGTGGTGGGGGCCATGTGAGCATCTACATGAAAAACTGACAAGTCAGTGACCAAAGACATGTTCCAGATATCTTCCCATAATTCTTTGCCCCAGACTTGTTTGTCATGAATTTCCCAATTTTCATTTTTACACATGGGCATCCATGTAGCCAACCCATTAGCTACCACCCATGAATCAGTGAATATATGACACTGTCCTCCTTGTTCTAATGGCTTGATGTACTTCCATAAGTTCAGCATATTGGCTATTTCCACCTATCCCAGTACTTTCCAAAGTCCTTCTAGTACATGGGTTATAAGCCACTGCTTTCCAATGTCTTTTTTGCCCCAAATATTTTGCTGTCCCATCAGTAAACCATGCATGTCTCTTTTTTTCCTCAGTTAATACATCATATCCCTCATTCCATTTTACAGTGGACTGTACCAACTGTTGTTTTGGCTCAGGGGGTGTGTCATTCCTCTCAATTTCTATGTTTGCTACAGATTCATGTAGAGCAGAGACTCCGCTTTTGCCTGTTTTCGCTCTATTTTGAATATACCACTTCCATTTGATTATACTAGCCTCTTGGACATGTCCAATTCTGTGAGAAGCTGGCGTACTCATTACCCAGGTCATAATTGGGATTCCAGGTCTTAATATCACTTTATGGCCCAGAGTCAGTTGTTCAGTCTCCACCAAAGCCCAATATGCAGCTAACAACTGCTTCTCAAAAGGTGTATACTGGACTCCAGATGAAGGGAGTTTCCTACACCAAAATCCCAAAGGCACATTTTGGCTTTGTTGTTTTTGCCATAAGCTCCAGTTTGCATAATCATCTTGTACAGTCACTTGCAATTCCACTGGACCATTTTGCATGGGCCACAAATCTAGGGCCAATTGTATGGCAGCCTTGGCTTCTTCAAAAGCTTTACTCTGCTCAAGTCCCAAGCCACAGCCATATTACAGATAATGAAACTAAGATCCTAGACATTAACTTCCCCAAGATCATGTGGCTAGTGAGTGACGTTGAATTCAAGTCAGTTGACAGTCAAGCTAATTGACACTGAATTCCAGTCAGAACGTTACAAGTTCTTTCCACTGTATTTTGCAGCTGACATTTTGTTGTGATTTGGTCATTTCAGTCATGTACAACTCTTGGTGACCCCATTGGGGTTTTCTTGGCAGAGATGCTGGAGTGGTTTGTCATTTCCTTCTCCAACTCATTTTACAGCTGAGGAAATGGGGAAAACAGGGATAAATGACTTTCCCAGGGTCACACAGAGAGTGTCTGAGGCCAGATTTTAATTCAGGTCTTCCTGACCCCAGGTTCAGTGCTCTATACATTGTGGCACCCAGCTATCCCTATTCATGTAATACTTTATGGTTAAAATGCATGTGCATTATCTCATTTGATCCTTTGTGAGATAGGTAATTCAAATATTATCATGCCTATTTTATGGAGTTCAGAGACGCTATGTTGCAAAGTCTCACAGCCAGCTAAAGGTGAAGGTGGGTCATTGTTATTCTTCAATTGTCTCAGCTGTGTCTGACTCTTCATGGGATCACACATCTAGAACTGGAAGGGACTTTGGAGGCTATCTAGTCCAATTCCATCATTTTACAGATGAAGAAACTGAGGCCCAAGGTGGGGTAAGTAACTTATCCAAGATCACATAGAAAGTAAGCATCAGAGCCAGAATCTGAACCCGGTCCTTCTGCCTCCCAAACTCCATGTTAATTCTTCTAGACAATTCCTGTACACCTTGTTTCAGTTCCATTGTAGTCTACCAAGTCAAGTCAATGAATAGTTAAGTGCCAAGCATTGTGCTAAGTTCTGGGGATTCAAAGAAGGGCAAAAAACAGTTCCTGTTTTCAAGAAGCTTATAGTCTAATGAGGAAGGCAACACACAAACCACTCTGCATATACTTACACACATACATGCTGTCTGTATACAGACAGACATACTTATAGGCATGGAGGACGATCTGTGAAAAAGCATGGAGGAGGGAGAAGGGAGAATAATGTTCAAGGAATAGCAAGGAGGCCGATGTCACTGAATGACAGAGTGCAGAGAAGGGAGGAAGGTGATAAGAAATGTGTAAAGGAAGAAGGCACCAGGATGGGAAGGGTTTTAAAAACCAAACCAAGGATTTTCTCTTTGATTCTGGAGATACTAGGGAGCCAAGTCAAGTCAATGACTATTTATTAAGAATGTACCATGTGCCAGGCATTGCATAAGCTCTTAAAACTGTCCTAAGACTTTTGGAACATACTGGTCCCCAAATTCTTGTCCTTTGAATGTGGACTCCATGGACTATTTGTTTATTCTTCTCCTTGAACAGATATTTTTTTCTACAATTTCTACCCATTGGTTTTAGTACACTTTCTTCGAGAGTCGCACAGAGCAATTCTGGTAACCTTTTCCATATAATTGCACTTCAAATACTTGGAGATAGTGATAACACTATAAGCCTTTTCCTTCTCTGACTGATCCTTCTACAACATGGTTTCAAGTCTCCTCACCATCTTGGTTATCTTCCTCTGGTTGCCCTACATCTTATCAATTAATTTGAGAACTGGTTTGAATTCTGGGAGAAATAACTTATTTAGCTTCAAACATCTTTTATCCCAACCTGGCTTTTGTATATAGATGCAGCATCTACAAAATTAAAGTAGTTTAGGCACATAATTTAAAAATCTTTCTCTTTGGCATCAGATGTCTCAGTTGAAACAATAAGACTGGTATATGAGTTAATTCCCCACCCTCCAAATATATTTATAAATGTTATTTATAATTGCAATTGACTCAGTTGCTATATGTCTGGGCCCAGAGTGGCACAGAACTATTCTTGCTTTCAACTAGAATTGTAGAATTTTTAGGGCTGGAAGGATCCTTAGAGATCATGCCATCTAGCTTCTCATTTTACAGAAAAGGAAACAGAGGAATAGAGAGTTTAAGCGGCTTTTCTCACAGCACATAGTTAATAGCAGAACTAACAACAGAACATGTTTGTTGACCCCTAGTTCTGGCCAAGTCCTCTTTCCATCATATCACACTGTTTTTTGAGGAGACCTTTACAAATACATTTCATTTTGTCCTAATCCAATTTAGGAAAAACAAACTACCAAACATAATTTAAAACATCTTTTCATATGTTTCTTTAATTTTTGAAAATTATCCCCTAGAAAATTATAGATTTCAAGAGAACCCTTTGCATCCAAAATGAGAAGACCAGAAAAAAGATAAGAATTAATTCTCTTAACTTCATCAGCATTTCAAAGCAATTATGACTAATATTACTTTATCTTCTAAATTTGCCAAGTTATCTTATAGACAAGTAGAGGCAGGATCCAGGAAGCAAGCAGGGAAAAAAAGAAAAGGAAAAAAAGAGAGCTGGAAAATTTAGAATTTCAGTTCAAAGAACTTTATACATTGGGTAATGTTGACAGAGGCAGAGCTGACATCTTGCTGGTAAAAACTGGTCCTAACTAACTGATGCAACTTAGCAGACAGGTTAAGAAAGGATGAAGGAAGTTGTCAGGCACTGTTAAAGTTAAAAGTAATGTTCCCAGGGTCCTTAGCATCTTGGAGCTCAGAACAAAACAGGTAGAGCTAACAGGCAATTTCCAAGGGACAACGAAAAAATATAGTTCTTGGTTCCCAGGAGGTTTGATCGACAAAGGAATGATTTCAGTGATTTGCAAGTTAGGTGCTTTGTTTGTCTTCCTGTCTGAAGGAGTTACCAGTTGTGTGCTAGAAATACGATCTCATCTCTCTGCTTAAGAAAAAGGTAAAAGGGTTTGAGGGATATTTTCTATATTTATGAGAGAAGCTAAAACCTCTCTTTGATTCTTTTCTGTACATTTACAAAAAGATGTTTCAACAAACTTCTCCTCTTCTTTCTCCTCCTCCTTCTCTTTCTTTTCCTTCTTCCTCCTCCTCCTCTTCCTCTTTTTCTTCTTCTTCTTTCTCTTCCTCTTCTTTGGGGAAAAAAAAGAAAAACAAAGCCCTTGCAACAACTATTCATAAGCAAGCAAAATAAATTCCCATATTGGCTATGTCCAAAAATGTTCGTCTCATCTGCACTGTCCATCAGTTCTCTGTCAGTAGAAGGGTAGCATGCTTCACCATCAGTTCTCTGGAATCATGATTCATCACTGCACTGATCAGAGTCAAGTTTTGTAAAGTTATTTGTCCTTAATGTGTTGTATAAATTGCTTTCCTGCTTCTGCTCACTTCATTCTGAATATGTTCATATCATTCTCCCCAGATTTTTCTGAAACTTTCTATTGAATTTCTTATGGTTCCATAATTTCCAGTTCTTTTTCACTACAAAAGGAGCTGCTAGTGTGTGTGTGTGTGTGAGTGTGTGTGTGTGTGAGTGTGTGTGTGTGAGTGTGTGTGTGTGTGAGTGTGCATGCACCTGCACAGAAGACTCCTTACATTCTTTGATATCTTTGGTGTATAGGACTATTAGTGGCATCATTGGTTCAAAAAGAATGAACATACCACTTTTGGACATGGTTCCAGATTGCTTTCCAGGATGTCTAAACAATGCACAATTCTACCAACAATGTGTTATTGTGCCTATCTTCTTGCAGCCCCTCCAATATTTGCCATTTTTCCTTTTTTGTCAACTGCCAAACTGAGAGATGTGAAATGGAGCCTCGGGGTTGCTTCAATTTATATTTCTCTAATTATTTATGATTTGAGTAATTTTTCATATAACTATAGATAGCTCAGATTTCTTCCTTTGAAAATTGCCTTTACAATATATTTATTTGCACTTATAAATTTGAATCAATTCCTTATATAAGAAATGAGATCTTTATCAAAGAAGCTGGATGAATATATTTCCCAAATAACTATTTCCCTTTTAATTTAGCTATACTGGATGTGTTTTTTTTGCAATTTTAAAAATATATAATAAAAATTGTCCATTTTGTTTTCTCTGTTCCTCTCCCTCGTTTGATCACAAATACTTCCCCTCTCCATGGACCTGAAAGGTCCTTTGTCTGTTAACTTTGCATATATCCATTTGGAACTTATCTTGGCATATTCTGTGAGTGACTGATCCATATCTAACTTCTACTGAATTTTTTTTCTAGTATTCCCAGCTGTTTTTGTCAAATACAGTAATCGAAGTCGCTGGGCTTATCAAACACTATGCCATCGTGTTCAGATGTCCCCATGTGTCATATACCACTATTCTACTGAACAACCTCTTAATTTTTTAGTCAGCAGCAAATAGTTTTGATGATTATAGCTTTGTAATATGGTATAAGATCTGGTCCTATTAGATCCCCTTCTTTCTGTCTTTTTTTTTTCATTATTTTCCTTGTGATTCCTGACCTTTTATTCTTCCATGTGTCCTTGTAGAGTCTGGAATCTGCCTTTCCTCGTTGTACTCAACTCCCAATGCAAATCCTATATTAGTTATTCCAGGAAGGATGCTAGGACATGGATGGAAATTTTTAAACTCCCCCCCCCCACACACATACACAGCTCTTATCAAGGGGGAAAGTAAAGTTGAGCAGCTTTCCTCCACTTTTTCCTCAGTGGTTCTTTCTGATTGCTTCATATAACCCCTGTATGACCAAACACTTCAACCAAGGTAAACAACCTTCCTGTTCCTCCAAATGAAATGTCTTTGATAGAGTCAATAGAAATGCCCAGATCTTGTTTACATCTAGCACACACATCTAAATGACTCAGTAATGAGAGTTCTTGGGAAAGATGTGGAATTCAGGTTTTGGTCATGTTGAATTTAAGATGTCTGCAAGAATTCCAGTTCAAGATGTCTAATAAGTAGTTGGAGGTGTGACACTGGTGGTTGAGAAAGAGGTTAGGGCTGTGCAGGTAAATCTGAAAGAGATCTAGTTAGAGATGATCATTGAAATTATGAAAACTGGGGAGGGGTGGGGGGAGAGCCAAGATGGTGGAGTAGAAATAGGACTCCCACAAGGCTTCCACTTCCACCATCTCCAATTCGTGTAAAAAATGACTCTAAACAAACTTTGGAGCTACGGAACCCACAAAATGACAGAGAGAAACTAACTTCCTGTGGAAGACAGCCCAGCAGGCCGGCAGGAAGGGGCCAGCAAAGCATGCAGGGAGCTGAACCCAGTCCCGCATGAGCCCAAGGTTTTAGCCTCAGGGTGGTCACAACCAGCCACCAGCTGGAGGGACTTCTGAACACCAGCAGCTGTGACAGTTTCCAGAATTATCAACCCATAGAGGCTAAGGACAAAGTGAGATTTCAGTGTAGTGTGGACTTTTGGAACTGGGAGTCTGGGAGTACAGTCTGGCCTTTGCCCCCTGGAGGGAGAAGTGGCTGAGGCCCAGGGCTGTGCAGTCACTACCACATGGCTGCTTCAGAGCTCTTGGCCTGCAGATTGTAGGGGGACCAAGCATCCAGTCTGAGGGGCAATCACTCTTGCTTTAACCTGCTTGGTTCTGGATCACTGTGTAGGGTGGAGCTCCTGGGGTGTGTGACCAGTTTGCCAGAGCTTGTGGAGGCTTCAAAGAGGGCAGACAACTAATAACTCCAACAGCTGACAAAACCCCAGCAATGTGAGACAAAGCTCCCCTCTCTGGTAGCAAAGTTCTATTGTGGCAAAAAGATCAAAAGCCAAGTAACTGAGTGGCAACATGAGCAAGGAAAGGAAGCAAAGCAAGCATAGCAATCTGACTTTACACTCCTATTTTGGGGATAAAAAGGATCAAAGCGTGGAACGGGAAGAAGACAATGAAGTCAGAACTCATGCACCAAAAGCTTCCAAGAAAAATGTAAGCTGGTTACAGGCCATAGAGGAGCGTAAGAAGGATTTTGAAACCAAATAAGAGAAGTGGAGGAAAAATTGGGAAGAGAAATTAGAAAGATGCAAGAACTTTATAAAATGAGAGTCAACAACCTGACTGAAGAAAATACACCTTAAAAACAGACTAACTCAAACAGCAAAAGAGGACCAAAAAGCCAGTGAGGAGAATGTCTTAAAAAGCCAAATTTGCCAGATGGAAAAAGAATCTCTAAAGCTCACTGAAGAGAATCATTCCTTCAGATTTAGATTGGAGCAAATGGAAGCTAGTGACTTTATGAGAAATAAAGATACTATTAAACAGATCCAAACAAATTTAAAAATAGAAGGCAGTATGAAATATTTCATTGGAAAAACCACTGGCCTGGAAAGTAGATCCAGGAGATATAATTGAAAAATTACTGGACTACCTGGAAGCCATGATCAAAAAAAGAACCTAGAAATCATCCTTCAAGAAATTCTCAAGGAAAATTGTCCTGATGATTTAGAACCAGAGGGCAAAATAGAGGTTGAAAAAATCCACCAATCCCCTCCTGAAAAAGATCCCAAAAATAAAACTCCTAGGAATATTATAGCCAGGTTCTGGAGTTCCCAGATCAAGGAGAAAATATTACAAGCAGCCAGGAAGAATCAATTTCAATATTGTGGAAACACAATCAGGATAACCCAGGATCTGGCAGCTTCTACACTGAGGAATTGAAGGGCTTGGGATATGATATTCTGGAGGTCAAAGGAACTGAGATTAAAACCAAGAATCACATACCCAGCAAAACTGAGTATCATGTTTTGGGAGAAAATATGGTCATTCAATGGAATAGAGGACTTTCAAGCATTCATGATGAAAAATCCAGAGTTGAATAGAAAATTTGACATTAGGATATAAGAAGCAAGAGAAACATGAGAAGGTAAACAGGGAAAAGATATCATAAGGAGCTTATCAAAGTTTAACTATTTACCTGCCTACATGGAAAAGCAATAATTGTAACCTATGAAACTTTTCTCAGTATGAGAACAGTTGAAGGGAATAGAAATGCATACACACACATACATACATACATACATATGTCTACACAGTAGGGTATATGGGTGTATAAATACATATGTGTGTGTATATATATACATGTGTGTGTGTGTGTGTACAGGTATACATAGACAGAGGGCGCAGGATCAATTGAATAGGAAGGGATGATACTTAAAAGGTGAAACTAAGAGGTGAGAGAAGAATATAATGAGAGGAGATGGGAAGAGACAGAATGGGGTAAATTATCTCATATAAAAGAGGCAAGAGAAAACTGTTACAATGGAGGGGAAGAACAGGAAAGTAAAAGGGAATGAGTCAACCTTATTCTCATTGAATTTGGCTTAGGGAGGGAATGGAATACACACTAAATAGGGTATCTCACCCTACAGGAGAGTAGGGGGGAAAGGGATGAGAGAGGGCATGATGGAAGGGAGGGAAGACTGGGGGAGAGGGAAGTTGGAAGCACACACTTTTGAAAAGGGACAGGATCAAAGTAGAGAATAGAACAAGTGGGGTGTGGGATAGGATGGAGGGAAATACAGTCAGTCTTTCACAATATATTCACTATGGAAATGTTTTGCACAGCTACACATGTACAACCTATATTGAATTGCTTATTTTCCCAGTAAGGGTGGGTGACAAGGGAGGTAGGGAAAGAATCTAGAATTCAAAGTTTTAAAACCAAATGTTTAAAAATATATTATTATTATTATTATTATTATTTTACATGGGACTGGGAAATAAGATATACCGGCACTGAGGCATAGAAATCCATCGTGCTCTACTAGAAAGTTGGAGGGCAATGGGGGAAGATATGGGAGAGAGCAGATTGGGGGAGGGGATATTCAGTGGGATCGCTGTTGTGGGGTGGCAGGTAGGGGAAAAATGCAGAGAAAATTTGTAACTGAAAATTTTGTGGAAATAAATGATGTAAACTAAAAATAAACATAAATTTTAATTAATAAAAAGAAGTTATGAAAACCCAAATCAACACTCAAGAGAAAACGAGCATGTTATTTTAGATGTCATCACATTCCACGAAGATAATTTGGGGCATAGTTAGCTATATCCTAAGCATCAAGAAAAAAAAAAGAAAGCATAGCAATATGATCAAAATTTTTTTTCTCTTCTTTTCTCAACTTGGTCTGTCTTCCCAGTGAGAGAACAGAATAAAGAAAAGAGATGAAAGAAACAAAAAGATCATCCTTTTTAAGATTTTGATTTTGGCTGTGTCTTTACATGAAGTGGAAAACTATACTATCCAAACAGTATCATTGCAAAACCATACACTTTTTAGTGAAATATCTACACAAAGGAGGCAAAATAAAAAAATGTCCTTAAGAGCAAGGCATGTGCAGGGAAGGCAGAAATGGAGCCTGGGTTATTTGAACAGTTTGTTTCAATCATCCAGTTCACTTTTTATCTAAAAACAGTAAAGAAAGATTTTCAATGTACATAAACATTTTGTGAATGGTAGAAAGAACAATTGTCATTAACTAGCTGTATGTACTTGGGCAAGTAAGCCTCTTATCTTCTCTGAACCTCAGTTATCTCATTTGTAAAATCAAGAGGTTGGACTAAATGATGTTTATGGTCCTTACCAGGTGTATGGTTTTATGATTCTTTTCAATAATGTCACTGAGCTTAAATGGTAATGATATAGCCAGCACTGGTTCTTAGAACATAGTAGGTGCTTTTTTTTTACTGATTGATTGATGATTCTGCATTCAAGTTTTTTGGAATCAGATACAATTTGTCTCAGTACCACATATATCAGCCTTAAATATTACTTGAAATTATCATGAATCAGCTACATAGCCTAATAGACAAAGGACTGGACTTGGGGTTCAGGAAGGTCTGAGTTCTAAATCTTCCTCAGGCATGTTATCAGTTGTATGACCCTTGCCCAGTCATTTAACTTTCTCAGCCTCAGTTTCCTCATCAATAATATGAGGATAATAATCACACCTAACTTGTAAGGTTGTTGTGATAATATAATGAGATAATATATGTAAAGGACTTTACAAACCTTAAAGATCTATCTAAATACTAGCTAATATTATATAAAACTTGTTTGGTTGTATTGCTTACAATCACCATTTCCCTTTGAATCTCTAACACACACACATACACAAAAACACACACACCATCACCACCATGGGAATTCAAAATGACATTTGCTTAAACTTGAAATGCTAAATAAATAAAAATAAATTACAACCAACAGCAAACATTTTCACCAAACATGTGCCCAAACTATTTCTTCTATGACACTGGCAGAGCAACATTCAACGAGTCATTCATTGCCAGTTCTTAAAATCAGCATCAGGAGCAGTCTCTCTGCTTAGTCACCTCACTATTCACCTGAGAGCAACAGCACTAACTTTTGGAACACTGGCTTTCCTAAGCCATAGGGAGCTTGGTGTCTTGTCTTACACAGCAACTGTATAATCACTGAAACCCTAGGTTTCTAAGATACTATTTCTTGCCACTTTTATCAAGGTCCAGAAGGGAAACATGGACTAGAGACACAGCTGCCATTTTCTTCTCTCTCACACTTCATTGGCATTTCTCCCTTTTCTTCTGGCACTAGCTCAGATCTTCCCATCTCTTATCCTTTGTGAGACCTTTCACTTTCTGTTCTGCAATCACTCTCCCTCATCCCCATCCCCTTCCCCCCCCCAAAAAAAAAACCAGAGCATGCAATAGAACAGCAGCGGCATCTACCATACTGGGCATAGGCTTATGCGGTATGAAGTTCCTCTTACACAGACAAATCCACTTAATCCTATATCTAAATCATCAAAGTAAAATAAAGATCTGAGTAATTATCTGGTATGTTTAAGTTTATAGATAAACAACATGGTTTATCACGGGTTCCCAAAATGGGTGATGCCGCCTCCTAGGGGAGGCTGGAACAATTCTGCAGGGGGTAGTGGTGGCAGTCTTGGGTGCAATTGGGGGGCATTGAATAAAAATAAGGGTGCAGCGGAAGCATATGGAAAGAAGAGAATTTTGAAAAACTGTTCATGTATGGTTTATCTGTTGTGTAACAGAGTTCAAGTCACAGTGATTACATTATTTTCCAAATAAATACACAAATTACAAGTTATAACTGATCAGTGATGAATTACACCGACAGGTCTTAAGAAGCATGTGAACATGTTGCACATTGTTGGGAAGTCCAGTATGCATCAGCAGGAATGTGTGTGAATGACTTGTTTACAATATATTACTATATGCATCATTAAAATTTCAATGCTGGAAAAAACCCACACATTTTCAAAAAATTTTTTGAAACATCATATTTTTTTTGAAATGACACAAATTTCCAAAAAAATCATTAAAGGGGTAAAGAAAGTAGATTTCCTGGGGAGGCGATGAGTAATGTTTTTTAAAGGGAGAAATAGGTCAAATAAGTTTAGGAACCTCTGATTTAGTTAGTAAGATCTCTCCCAAATTTACATTAATATTCTCTTCCACATCCCACATTCCATTAGCAAACTTGCATATACCTAAATAATTGACCCAAATCTTGTATTTTTCCAGATAATTTAACCGTAACATTTTGTGATAATTATTTCTTATATTTTGTAATATTCTTATTACATACACATACAGAGTGTCCCAAAAGTCTTAGTGCAGTTTTTAGCTTTAGTAGTTTAATAACAAATTTAATAACTTTACACTGCTCTAAGACTTTTGGGATACTCTATACTTACAATTATAGATAACTATATCACAAATACAGGCACCTATACATTTGTATGAGGTTTTTTTTAAAAGAATATCTTTTTTTTTCAATAAATCAAAACATTTTTATCTTTCTTAAAACTAGGATGATTGGATGGGAGGGAATGTGGTATGATCATTTTACCTGCTTTCTAACTTCACTCACTGTCAAATGACATCCTTAATCCTTTGCTTTTTTCCTCCTTCCATAAGGTTTTTCCAACGTGGAATTTGGATCAAATTCCATATCTCTATAAACCTCAATTTAACTTTTAGTCCCATAAGGGGATATAAGAGCTATTTCATATTCTGGCAACCCCCCAAGGCTACAAATTTTTATTTTTAATAATGTTTTCCTTGTCTCCAATTTCCTGTGTAAAAAAACATTCTCTTGGACAATTACCCTTGGAATGGCCTTGGCTGAATCAGTTTCAGCATTAACTATCTTAAAGAGTTCAGTTGTGTTTTGAGATTTTTTTAAACTACACTTTTCCATTTTTCTGCACTTTTGACACTTCAGCTAAAGCAGAAATTTCAGTTTTTGTTTCCCTCTTAGTTTAATTAGTATCTTCATTAGGTAATCAAAATAAACATAGTGACCATATTAGGAAAAAGAATTGTAGTCTTCCTAAGTGTTTTAGAAATAATTCCCTTTTGTTAACTGTTTCTAATTTAAAATGCTTTTTCCCATAGAAATTTTATAAATGGTAGTGAAATTCTCAAGTCCATCCACAAAAGGCTATCTGAACCCCACTGTACAAGAAGTACAGCATTTACAGTCATATTTCAACTACATCTAACCTTGCTATTTACAGTATGGCTTCTGTGAAATAGAGAATTCTGAATGCCACCTAAGGATTCCAGGAAGCTTGCTCACCAAGCATCAGGAAGCCTGCTTTCTTCTGGATAGCAAGGTCAAGAAAGTCTAATTGTTAGTGTCCTAAGCTAATATTTGTTCCTTTAAGCTGTGCCATTTATTTATGGAAACCATTTTTGTGCAGTAGGCCTGGAGATGGTCCCGCACAAGACAGATACTCTGAATATTGCAGATAGATTTTTTATTATAGCATGAAAGAAGGCACTGGCCCTATTCACCCATGTAAAATAAGGTGCTTCTCCCATCCCAAATTCTTCACCATAGGAAACACCTGCCTATTAAGTCTCTTTCCTCTTGATCTAAATTGGGTAAAAAGGTTAGGCTGTCCCCATGAATCTATCAAATTGAATTGAGAGTGGGGGAGTTCCTGAATCAAATTCCCCTAATATTCAAGTGAATATATGGGTTGTCTGTGAGACCAGAATTCATACATCTACAACTCCCTGTATTAGGCACTATAGAGTGTGAATTTGTCATCAAAAACATGCTTTTTCTCACTTCACTTAGAAAACATGCCTCCATGTTACCTTTGCTGAAAACTCCTTAGAAATGGTATGCTTTAATGTAGATGGGTGGCACAGTGGAACACTGGAAGTGTTCAAAACTGGCTTCATATACTAGCTATGTGACCCTAGGCAAGTCACTTAGCCTCTGTGTGTCTCATTTTTCACATCTGTAAAACAGAGATAATAAAAATCACTATTTTCAAGGTTGTTCTGAGGATAAAATGAGATAGTATTTGTATTTTGCAAACCTTAGAGTGCTATGTAAGTGCTAGCTATTATCACATTTTGAATTTGCTTTAGTATGTATACCATGTGGGTGGGCCTATAAATAGATATGTGTATGTGCTGAATAACTATTTCACTGTAGAATTAAATTACATGAAAAAGTCTAAAAACTTTTTGACAGTTGCCTCTCATTTTATTTTTTTAACATTCACATTAGGAATTAAATTTTGACAGGACAGCATACTCCAGAGCACACATGTGTCAAAAATATAATATGGCTATGGAAGCAAGTAACTTGAATCATATATTATAGAAACTTTAAATATAGTCAATCGGTCAGCAAGGATTTATTAGGAACCCAAGATGTGTTCAGATTATCCTAGCACCATGTAGGATACATAAATTCTGTGATAATATGTGTACTCCTAGACTGGAAGCCAGGAAGTCTGTGTTTTAGTCTTCCTGGCTTTGCCTCTAAATAGGTGTGTGACCTCGGGTAAATCAGTCATTGCCCTACTTTGATTCTCAGTTTTCTAACCTATAAAATGAGACAGATTAGATGACCTCAAAGCTTCATGAGTCTGCATCTCTTTTCGTGAGATATGGCTTTTTACTCCAAAACCATCATCTAGTTAGGGAGACAAGTTTAATACACACAGAACCCAACGCACATTGTATTCAAATACACAATACGCCAAACAGAATGTTACTTCTAACAACAAAGATCTCACCTCATCAATACTTGGCCATCCTGTACAATTCTTCTGTATAGTCTCCCAAAAGTGCACCGCAAGGGGCCCACTCAACATGCCTTCCTTGCTTAACATGCCTTCCTTCTCTTAACACTATGAAGATTCCAATGATGCATATAGACTAAGTGTTGTCTATCATTTTTCAGCTCATGACAAAACAACACACATTTCAAGAAAGGAATCATTATGTCTAAATTGTATGATACAGTCTGTGAATACTTTAGCAATCTTGCCTACCATTAGTTCCTTATCTGTAACCCAGGCTCTAGTTAATGTTGACTATTTATTGTTCCTTGTGAATAATGCAGGTGATATGACCCCCATGTCTTTGTTCTTGTGATTTTTGTCACCTGGAATGTTGTCACACTGATGGGGTGCTTGGGCTCTATGTTTGTAATATCAATTTGTAATATTAATTTGTAATATCAGTAATGATGGGGTGCTTGGGCTCTGTATTTGTAAACTCAATTTGTAAAACTTTGTAACATCAGTCTGTAAAACCAGTTTGTAAAATCACACTATTTCCCACCCCCCAGTCTCAGAGCATTAATTCTGCCCCTTCTCCCCCTCCCCCAACTTCAGAGCAATAACTCTGACCAGCAACAACTATCTCAGCTTGGAACAATAACAAACTATTCCTATGAATCCTTCACTAAAGTATCTATAAACATTCCAGCTCAGGCAACTATTATCTCACCCTTGTATAGTGTCCCGCTGCCCCCACGAATCCTTTGGTACCCTGTCTCTAGGTTGACTCCTTGGCTGCCTCAATGAATTCTTCAGGACCCTATCTCTGGGTTAACTCCTTAGCCTATTATCCACTGAGTCTCAGTTAGCCTTGGTTTCCAGATATCAATCCTTCCCAGACATCAATCTTGTCAAACATGATACTGATGGGTGGCAGACTGGGCACTTCTCCATCAGCCCTTGACCCACCTAGTTAGCATAATTGGCATGGGTTCTACTATGAATTACTGTATAAAAACCTTAATTCTGCCCCTTTAAGGTTGCAGGTCCCCTAAGGATTCTTGCCCACTGTAAGGCATATAATAAACTTTTACAGCTCTGACTCCAATTAGGCTTGAGTTGAATTCTTTCCAGATTGAATAGCAGGTTCTTGTCTTCAGATAAGATCAGAGTTCCTGCTGAACCTATTGGGAGCCATCCCTCATCAACACCACCTTTTCCACTTACTGAAGTTCTATATGTCATTTCCTTGTCGATAAATTTTGATTTGACCATGAATCTCTTTAAGAAAACCCTGTAGAGGCAGCTAAGTGGCACAGTGAATAGAGTACCTGCCTTAGAGTCAGGAGGACCTGAGTTCAAATTCTGCCCCAGACATTTAACACGAACTAGCTGTGTGACCTTGGGCAAGTCACTTAACCCCGATTGCCCTGCCAAAAAGCAAAACAAACAAAAAACAACACACAAACCTGTAGCATTCTTTTGTTTGATACAATCAAGCATATAAACACAAATATAAAATAAATGTTATTACAACCTAACAAATGTTTATTACATAGGCCTCCACCAATTCCTAGTTTAATCTTCAAAGTTTGAACTAGCATGGAGGTCCTGAGACTATTCCTTCATTGCCAAAACTCAGGAACGTGAGTTTCTTTTTCTTGGATTAGTACCCCCTGGGGTAAAGCAAAATGTCCCACCTCACTTGCCCTGATCAGACTGGCACCCACCATGCTCCCTTGGCCATCATGTCCTTCTTTAGCAGTATCTCCATGTTGGACTGCATATGCTTTCCACGGAATATGCTACCTGGCTACAAAGAAGTCCACCACCAGCCACGTGACCATTAGTGAATCACTTGACTGTGATAATCCACAAAACAAAGAAAAATACAAAATGTTTCTGACTTCTCACTACTTCTACAATGACAATGGAAGGAAAGGTAGCAGAGGTGGGGTAAAGGATCACGAGGTTTTTAGACCATCTCTAGACATCATCTTCACTATTGTTAAGTTCTGTTTACCTCAGTTTCCTCAAGTGTAAAATTAGGATGACAATGATAGCACCTACTTGACCCTACTTACCTAGTGACGTACTAGTGACATGAGTAGATATACTCTTGGAGGAACTAGTTAAGTTCTCACTATGAAGGAAACCAGAAGACAAAAAGCTGCCACTTGACCTTTCACAAACCCACCTGAGAGAGGCAAATAAAGGAGCTGCTTTGGTTTGGTTTTTCTTTGCCCATTCAAACAAGGGCAACAGGAACTGTAACTTCCGTGGGACCTGTGATCATCTCATAGAACAGCACTCATGAAATCTGCTTGTATAAAAGACTACCTGCCATGAAAGTAACTGCAGTTTGTGTGTCAGCATCTGTCAGTGAGGATGAGAAGGTACAGAGGAGATTCTACAAAGAATTTGATATGGCACTTCAAATAAAACCAATATACACTTTAGTACGTGGTGATTTCAATTCAAAGAGGGACATGGGAGGGGTGGCTAAGTGGTGCAGTGAATGGAGCACTGTCCCTGGAGTTAGGAGGACCTGAGTTCAAATCCAGCCTCAAACTCTTAACACTTACTAGCCATGTGACCCTGGGCAAGTCACTTAACCCCAATTGCCCTGCCTTCCCCCCTCAAAAAAAAAAGAGGACATGGGAGAGGATGGTGAAAAAATGTTGAAAATATGGTTTGGTACTAAGAAACAGGAAAATTGAAAAGCATATAGACTGTATAGAAGCCTCCAACATGCATACATAAAGAATATCCTCTTCATGATAACAATCAGGAGATGCTCAACATGGTGAATATCAAGTATATCAACAACAATCACAACAAAGGAAATGGCTTGTATTTTTTTTAAAGGGAAAAAACCCTGGTTACTGAATCAGCAATCCGTATTCAGTCAAACCGTCAACTTGCTAGATCAAAGGTCAAAATCAATACCATTGAATTATAGGGGTAGACCTAGAAAGGAAATCAAAGGCCCTCTCCTCCAATCTTTCATTTTACAGATGAGAAAACTGAGGCCTAGGAAGTTTAAATGACTTGTCCAAGGTAACGCTTCAGAGTCAGGATTTGAACTGAGCCCTCTGATTCTGCAGTCAGTGTTCTTTCTATTTCACTCTACTGTCATGGATTGTACAAACTAGAAGAAAGAAGAAAAATTAGAAAAAGACATGAGGGTACAAAACCCACAAAATCAGTAGAATTTCTGTAAAGCACAAACAAAAATTGAAAAAAAAAAAAAGAAACAGTCTACCCAAATACTTAAAATAACTATTTGCTAAATCTATGAATATGATTTACTATAGAGAAAGACTGCTTTTTAAATGAGAACTATCAAGAAAAACAGAAGAATTTTGGTGGAAGTTATATCAGAATTATATACCATATACTACAAAAGTTTAAAATCAGCATGTGACCTGAATGAAAGGTCACACCACGAAAGTAGTTAGAAGAGCACCATTTACAATTGTGGCCAGAGTAGGTAGGCGGGTGGAGTGCTGAGAAAACTCACCTTTCTGAGGTCATACCTGGCATGAAGACACTTGTTACTATGGGATCCTAGGAAAGACACTTAAACCTGTTTGCCTCAGTTTCCTCATCTGTAAAATGAGTTGGAGAAGGAAGTGGTAAACCACTCCAGTATCTTTGCAAAGAAAATCCCAAATGAGGTCACAAAGAGTTGTACACAACTAAAATGACGAAACAACAGCAAAACAAGATTTTTTTATATTAATATTTTTGTCTTTTTGGAGGGGGGAAGGCAGGGCAATTTGGGTTAAGTGACTTTCCCAAGGTCACACACCTAGTAAATGTTAAGTGTCTGAGGCCAAATTTGAACTCAGGTCCTCCCGATTCCAGGGCTGTTGCTCTATTCACTGTGCCACCTAGCCGCCCCAACGACAAGAATTCTTAACAAAATAAAAGACATAAGAGATTGTAACAGATAAAGTAGGTACTTTTGACTATATACAATTTAAAAGGAATGCAGGAAACAAGCATTTGTTAAGTACCCCCATGTGCCTGACATTGTACTAAACTTTTTACAAATATTGTCTCATTATCTCATCTCAACTCTGAGCTAAGTGCTACTATTAGCCTCATTTTACAGCTGGAGAAACTGAGACAATCAAAGGTTAAATGACTTGCCCAGGATGACACAGCTACTAAGTGTCTGAGGCTGGATTTTAACTCAGCCCTTGGCTCTAGGCCAACTACTCTGTCTACCAGCTGCCAAAGATGGGATACATCAAAAGATTTAGAGCAGCCCTCTCTGTGATAGCACAACGGCGATGGCAAAAATGTAAATAAAATCACAAGCAGGAGGTTGAGAATAGAAAAATGAGTGAAGACAGTGGAGTAGAGATAATGAAATGTAACTGCTCCCTCATGACAGAAAGGTGAAGAACAAATAGGAGAGAATGTTATAGAGACCATCAGATCAGTTTCCCATATCAGATATTTTTCTTGTTTTATTCTAGTGCAAAGGTAGTTTCATTCTGGGAATTGACAGAAAATTACCATGATATAAAGACAAATGTTATCAACAAATTTTATTTTGAAAAATTTTTTTTAAAAAAGAGCATGACACATGAATGAATGAACTCTGATCTTGTCTCTTCAAACAAGATATTGTTGCCAAAAATGGGAAATGTAAAAGACAGACATCAACACAGAGTATCACCATTTGCTAAGGAAGTTTAACACACATAAATTGTCATATTTAGGAGATCAAAAGATCCTAGAAATCACATTAGCTAGGAAACATTTGCTCTCCTGGCCATGCAGAAAGATGTGGTAGCCAAGGGCAACACCAATTTAGAATATAAATTCATTTGTAAAATATCATGTGGGCAAAGATGATATAAAAACATTGGAGGGGCATTTGGAGGATGGGCAATTAATGCAATATTGGTAGAGTTGTAAATTGGTCCATCTGTTCTATAAAACAATTGGGAATTATATGAGAAAAGTCACTAACTGTTCATATACTTTGGCCCTACTGATCATTTACCCTAAAAGGTTAAAGATAGAAAGACTCTATTTATAATAGCTGGTCAACATATACCAAAATATTTATAGCAGTAATATTTGTGGCAGAAAAAAGATTGTAAACAAAGTGAATCTCCATATTTTGCAAAATGGCTAATAGTGGTATATTAATATAATGTAATTCTCTTGCTCTGTAAGAAATGATGAATATGAGAAATTCAGAAAAAAAAACAACATGGCAAGAACTGTATGGATTGATGCAAAGTGAGGAAAGCAGGACCAGAAGAACCATAGACACAATGACAACAATAATGAAAGAGAAAATAACCCTAAAAGGAAGCTGGAGTCTGATTAATAGTAATGACTGACTAGTTTTAGAGAAAGATGATAAAATATGCTTCCTTCTTTGTTGAGGACCACGGGCCAGGGAGACCCTGACCCTGACGGCTGAATAAGCCCTCTCAGGCAAAGGGCTTGCTTCCAGGCCCGATCAGTTACCTGTCCCCTAGGGAAGAGTTCAAGCACACAGGTGTGAAGATTGGATCCTTGAGATTGGTGTTTTCTCACTGGCGTAGGAACACTGTAGTGCTCAATGTCCACAGGGTCCTTTTAGAGCGTCCTATAAAAGTCTTGCATTTAGAACAATAAAGTAGACTCTATTTTCCACCATTCTTTGAGTCCCTGTCTCTCTTTTAACTCACCCTCTTTCACAGCCTCTGGGTAGATAACTCTCTCGACCCTGCTGGGTGACAGCAGGGCCCCCACATTCTCTCAGCCCTGTTGTGGGACAGCAGGGCTCCCTCCCTTGGCCCACCACACTTCTTTTTGGAAGAACAGGAGGGAATTATAGCTGTTAAGAGTTGTCAAATATAGTCACTATGTTGCTTGATCTTGTTTGAGTTGGAAGATTTATGCGGTATAAAAATTAAAAAGTCATCAATAAAAAAAAAACATTTTATGAAAGGAAGAAGGTCCACAATTATGAGCAGTGGTGTCTTTCAGATCTATAAAGTTAAGTTTACAGGCTAACTCCAATTCCTTTCTACAGTACCAATACTCACCTGGTACGACTCCCAAAACACTCTCCATCTTAATTACTCTTCTCTGACACACTCCAATTTGTCAATGACTTTCCTAAGGTAAAGTTCCCCAAAATTAACACAAAAGACAATACATTCTGGCCTGGCGCAAAAGTATAGGAAGCATCATTCTGGATCAGCAGCCTTATTCTGGATACCTCTTAACCAATACCTCTTACTCCAACCTAAGATTTCATTAATATTTTTGACTGCTGCGTTATATTATTGACCCTATGTTCCATTAAAATCCTCAGATCTTTCTTACATGGATTGCTTGTCAAACCACAACCAAAGTGAATGATATTTCTGAATCCAAGGACTGGATTTGATATCTCATCGGGTAAAGGTTTTGTTCTAACTTAACAACAACAATAATAATAGCTATGTCACTTACCACATGCCAGAAACTATTTGTGTTTGACAAATATCTCATTTGGTCCTCACAACAACCCTGAGAGGAAGGGAACTGAGGCAAACAGAGGTCAAGTGATTCCTCCAGGGTTGCACAACTAGTAAGTGTCTGAGGTCCAATTTGAACTCAGGTCTTCTTGAATCTAGGCCTACCACTCTAGCCACTGTGCCCCTTAACTACCCCTGTCAAAACCTTTTTTGTATTTTCACTGTCATTGAGCATGTTAGTTCTCTCACCCAGATATGTATTATACAGAGATTTGGTAAGCATGGTAGTTATGCACTCTTAGAGGTTACTGATAAAACACTAACAGAGCTTTGTGGTCTCCACTAGAGGTTCCCTCTAAATCACTATGATTCATGGGCCTGGATGTCCAGACAGCTCTGAATCTACCAGCTGTCATTATCCAGTCTTCAGCTCTCTGTCTGATCCATAACGATATCATGAGAGAGCCCGGCCAAAAAAAATTGTTGAAATCATTGCTAATATGGTTCTGAGAGCCAAGACAGTGGAGTAAGCAGTAAGTCTCTCTCACTCTCCCTTATTGACCTCAAAACCCCCCAAAATATCTCCCCAGGAAAAATCCTGGAACAGGAGAGTCAGCAGAAGGATGGGATGTCTTTTAGCCTGGGAAGCTTGGGGGATCCATGGGAAAGGGTCCTTACTCTGGTGGAAGGGGAGCAGTACAGGATGGGAGGCAACCTGGCAAGCCAGCAGCAAGCCCCTTGGTTAGGAAACCAAACCAACTGGAGATCCTGAGCCTTAGGGTGGTGGAACAGGCAAGTTCCAACACCAGAACCCCCTGCATGCCTTGGCACAGTCAGGCAAACTGGCACACTCTAGCTTGGAGAGCCACCACGTGCACTGGCAGGAAGGAGTCCTCCAGCAGCCAAACCTCCCTGTGCTTTCGCATAGCCTGGGTGAGCAGGCATCGTGCAGGGACCAGACCCTCCCACTCCCCAGCTTCAGTGTGGCCCTGGGGAATGCAGAAGAGCCCCACTCAGCCTCAGTGCACACCAGCCACCACCACTAGGGCACCAACTCAGCACCTGATAAGCAACCAGACCCTTACAGCATCCAGCTGCCAGCACCTGAGGCCCCAGTACAATCAGGACCCTGGCCCCAAGTACAAGAAGCTTGGGATGGTACTCCCTGCATTACAACAGGAGAGCTAAACTTTAAAAGCCAGGAAAAAAAAAGCAAGCATCATAAACAAAAAACAGAAATGGACAATGACCATAGACTCTTTCTATGAGTACAGGAAAGATCAAAACACTAATTCAGAGGACAACATTGTAAATATATCTACATCCAAAACAATGGAGGGGAATACGAACTGGTCTCAAGACCAAAAAAGCCTTCTTGGAAAAGCTCAAGAAGGATTTTAAAAGTCAAATAAGAGAGGAAGAAGAAAAATTGGGAAAAGAGATGAGAGGTATGCAAGACAGAGTCAACAGCTTGGAAAAGGAAGGACAAAAATTGCTGTAGAAAACAAATCTTTAAAAAATATAATTGGTCAAATGGAGAAAAAAGTACACTGAAGAAAGCAATTTCTTAAAGAGTGGAATTGGCCAAAGGGGAGAGGCACAAAAACTCACTGAAGAGAGCTCCTTAAAAAAAAGTAGAATTGGTCAAATGGAAAAGGAGGTACAAAAGCTAATTGAAGAAAACAATTCATTAAAAATTAGAATTGGAAAAGTGGAAACTAATGACTCTATGAGACATCAAGAATCAGTCAAACAAAATCAAAAGAATGAAAAAATGGAAGAAAACATAAAATACAATACCTCATTGTAAAAACAACCGACCTGGAAAACAGATCCAGGAGAGATAATTTAAGTGGTCTACCTGAATGCCTTTATAAAAAAAAAAACCTGGAGAGCATTTTTCCAGAAATCACCAAGGAAAATTGCCCTGATGTCCTAGAACCAGAGGTAAAATAGTCATTGAAAGAATCTACTGATCACCTCCTGAAAGAGATCCCAGAATAAAAATGCCAAGGAATATTGTAGCTAATGTGCAGAATTATCAGGCCAAGGAGAAAATACTGCAAGCAGCCAGACAGAAACAACTCAAATATCATGAAACTATAGTCAAGATTATGCAGGATGGGGGAGGCTAGGTGGCTCAGTGAGTAAAGCGCTGGCCCTGGAGTCGGGAGGACCTGAGTTCAAATCCAGCCACAGACACTTAACACCCACACACCCACACACACAAAAAGTAGCCATGTGACCTTGGGTAAGTCACTTAACCCCAATTGCCCTACCTTCCCCTTCCAAAAAGCAAAAATAAAATAAAATTAAAAAAAAGAAATATATCTGAAGTAGAGGGATACACACAGAGTAAAGGCTTCATTTTAAGTTTAAAAAAAAGCAGGTGTAGCAATCCTGATCTCAGACAAAGCAAAACTAGACCTAATTAAAAGAGATAAGGAAAGAAATTATATTCTGCTGAAAGGTACCATAGACAATGAAGTAATATCATTACTAAATATATATGCACTAAGTAGTATAGCATCAAAATTCTTAGAGGAGACATTGAAGGGGTTACAACAAGAAATAGACAGCAAAACTGTACTAGTGGGGGACCTCAACCTCCACTCTCTGAACTAGATAAATATAACCACAAAATAAACAAGAAGTTAAGGATGTGAATAGAATTTTAGAAAAAGTTAGATATGGTAGATCTCTGGAGAAAATTGAATGGGGTTAGAAAGGAATATACCTTTTTCTCAATCGTAGATGGTACCTACACAAAAACTGACCATATATTCGGGCACAAAAACCTCACAATCCAATGTAGAAAGGCGGAAAAATTAAATGCCTCCTTTTCAGATTATGATGCAATAAAATTACATGCAATAAAGGGTCATGGAAAGATAGACTAAAAATTAATTGGAACACTAAACAATCTAATCCTAAAGAATGAGTGGGTCAAACAGCAAATCATAGAAAGAATCAATAACTTCATCCAAGAAAATGACAATAATGAAATTTATGGGATGGAGTAAAACAAGTTCCTAGGGGAAATTTTATATCTCTAAATGCTTACATGAATAAAATAGCGAAAGAGGAGATCAATGAATTGGACATGTAACTATAAAAACTAGAAAAATAACAAATTAAAAATCCCCAATTAAATACCAAATTAGATATTGTGAAAACCAAAGGAGTGATTGATAAAATTGAACTTAAGAAAACTGTTGAACTAATAAATGAAACTGAGCTGATTTTGTCAAAAAACCAAGAAAACAGACAAACCTTTGGTTAATTAGATTAAAAAAAGAATAAAACCAAATTACTAGTATAGAAAATGAAAAGGGTGAATTCACCACCCATGAAGAGGAAATTGAAACATGAATTGCAACTATTTTGCCTAACTCTATGCCAATATATTTGACAATCTTAATGACATGGATGAATATTTACAAAAATACAAGTTGCCCAGATTAACAGAAGAGGAAGTAAAATATATAAATAACCTCAATGTAGAAAAAAAAAATTGAACAAGCCATCAATGTACTCCCTAGGAAAAAATCTCCAAGTCCAGATGGAGTTACAAGTGAATTCTATCAAACAATTAAAGAACAATTAATTTCAATACTATATAAACTATTTGGGAAAATAGAAGAAAGAATCCTACCAAATTCTTTTTGTGATACAAATATGGTGCTGATACCTAAACAGGGAAGAGCCAAAACAGAGAAAGAAATTTGTAGACCAATTTCCTAATAAATAAAATACTAGCAAAGAGATTTCATACTATCCTCAAAATCTTGAGGATAATAAACAATGATCAGGTAGGATTTATACCAGGAAGGCAGGGCTGGTTCAATATTAGGAAAACTATCAGCATAATTGACCATATCAGCAACAAAACTAACAGAAATAATATGATTATATCAATAGATGCAGAAAAAGCTTTTGACAAAATACAGCACCCATACCTATTTTTAAAAAAACTATAAATCATAGAATAAATGGAGTCTTCCTTAAAAGTGATACGTATCATCTATCTCAAACTATCAGCAAGCACTATATGTAATGGAGATAAGCTGGAAGCATTTCCAATAAGATTAGAGGTGAAACAATGATGTCCATTATCACCACTGTTATTCAATATTGTGCTAGAAATGTTAACTTTAGCAATAAGAGAAGAAAAAGAAATTATAATAGGCAAAGAAGAAAAAAGCTATTACTCTTTGCAGATGATATGTTGATATACTTAGAGAATCCCAGAGAATCAAGTAAAAAACAACTTGAAATAATAAACAATTTTAGCAAAGTTACAGGTTACAAAATAAACCCCCATAAATCTTCAGCATTTCTATACATTACTACCAAAGCCCAACAGCAAAAGAGAGAAAGAGAAATTCCAATTAGAGTTACTGAAGACATTATAAAATATTTGGGAGTCTATCTGCCAAGACAAACCCAGGAACTATATGAATACAATTACAAAGCACTTATCACACAAATAACGTCAGATCTAAATAACTGGAAAAATATCAATTACTCATGGGTAGGATGAGCTAATATAATAAAAATGACAATTCTACCTAGATTAATTAACTTATTCAGTGCCATACCAATCAAACTACCAAAAAATCATTTTATGGAGCTAGAAAAAATAACAAATACATCTGGAAGAACAAAAGGTTCAGAGTATCAAGGGAATTAATGAAAAGAAATTCAAGGGAAGATGGACTAGACATACCAGATCATAAATTGTATCATAAAGCAGTAGTCATAGAATCTTCTTGATACTGGCAAAGAAATAGAGAGGTGGATCAGTGGAATAGGTAAGGTACATAATACATAGTAGGCAATGACTATAGTAATCCACTGTTTGATAAACTGAAAGACTCCAGTTTCTGGGATAAGAGCTCACTAACAAAATTGCTGGGAAAAACTGGAAAATGGTATGGCAGAAAGTTGGCATGGATCAACATCTTACATTGTATACAAAGATAAAGCCAAAATGGGTACATGATAGTTTGCCTGTCAGATTAATGGATAATGGAAGAATTTATGACTAAACAAGAGAGAGAGAGAGAGAGAGAGAGAGAGAGAGAGAGAGAGAGAGAGAGGACATTATGAAATGCAAAATGTATAATTTTGATTACATTAAATTGAAAAGTTTTTGTACAAACGAAGCCAATGCAACTAAGATGGAAGCAGAAAGACGAGAAACAATTTTTACAATCAGCGTCTCCGATAAAGACCTTGTTTGTCAAATATATAGAGAACTGAGTCAGATTTATAAGAATACAACTCATTCCCCAATTGATAAATGGTCAAAAGATATGAACAGGGTGTTTTCAGAGGAAGAGATTAAAGCTATCTATAGTCATATGAAAAATTGCTATAAATCACTGTTGATTAGAGAAATGTACATCAAAATAACTTTGAGGTGCCACATCACACCTATCAGATTGGCTAACATGGAAAACAGACAAATGATAAATGTTGGAGAAGATGTGGGAAAATTGGAAGACTGATGCTTTTTTGGTGAAATTGTGAACTGATCCAACCATTCTGGAGAGCAATTTGGAACTATGCCCAAAGGGCTATTAAACTGTGCATACCCTTTGACCCAGCAATACAACCTCTAGGTCTATTTCCCAAAGAGATCATAAAGATTGGAAAGGACCCACATGCACAAAAATATTTATAGCAGCTCTTTTTGTGGTGGCCAAAAATTGGAAATTGAGAGGATGGTCATCAGCTGGGGAACTGAACAAGTTGTGGTCTGTGAATGTAGTGGAATACTATTGTTCCATAAGAAATGATGAACAGAAGGACTTCAGAAAAAACTGGAAAGGCTCACATGAACTGATGCTGAGTGAAGTAAGCCAAATCAGGAGAACACTGTACACAGTAAGAGCAACAATGTGTGATGACTAACTTTGATGGACTTAGCTCTTTTCAGCAATGCAAGATCTAAGACAATTCCAAAAGACTCATAATGGAAAACACTACCCACATCCAGAAAAAGAACTATGGAGTCTGAATGCAGATCAAAGCATACTATTTGGTCTTTCTCTCTTTTTTGTTTGTTTCTTCTTTCTTATGATTCCTCTCATTGGTTCTAATTCTTCTTTACAACATGACTCATTTAAAAATATGTTTAACATAATTGTATATGTAGAGTCTATATATCAGATTGCATACTGTCTTGGAAGAAGGGAGGGGGAGAAAATTTACAACTCAAAATCTTATGGGAGCATGCTTTGCATGACTTAATATGTATAATGGATATTGCCTTCTCAAAGGGTAGGGGAAAGGTAGAGAGAGAGAGAGAGAGAATTTGGAATAGAAAATAAAAATTAAAAAAATTAAAGATTTGTTGAAATCCAGGCTGTATTTCTAGAATTCCCTTGATCTACCAATTTAGTTACCTCAAAAAGCAAGGAAGTTAGTGTAAGGAAGACATTCTGTCTTTGGTGATCATGACTTCTCTTTCGTAAGTATAATAGAGAAGAGTTATTATAAGTCCTAAGGAATTCTCCCAAACAAAGAACTTACTATGACTTAATTCCATCCAATCAGTTTGGTGAGATTTTAGGGTATGGACCTTTGTTTGAAGGGAATATCTCTAATGGAGCCCTAGCCTCATGCCAAGTAGACACAGTTAACTTTTCTGATTGGTCTCTGGTGAGTCACTGAGGACCTAGAGGACAGATTCTTATTGGCAGAGCTACTCTTTTGTGATAAAAGTAAGGTGTGAAATGGATCTGTCACTTTGGGGCCCTTTTACCATTAGATATCTAGACAGGACTGCAGCAAAGGGAGATTGGTGGATTTCTCTCTTTCCTCAAACCCCACTAGGAACAGAAAATGACAGCTTGTAGGAGAAGCAAATGGTCATGATAAACAGCTTATGCATGACCAGGTGAGCCAGAGAATGGAGTTCCTGGTTGCCTTCTAACTTTCTACTTTCTTCTCTTGAGTACAAGTCCAAGACTAGATCTTGAGAATCAATCAACATTTCCATCCTTAGGATTACATCAGTTCAGAAGTCAAGTATTAGCCTCTTAGAGAAAGATTTTCCTAATGAAGAGTTCTCAGAGGAGGAGACAACCCAAAAGCTGGAGGACTCCCATTAACATCCAAAAGATCTGGACCTTTCCAGCCTTCCTTGATATTCTTGTATATCTCAAAAGGTGAAAGCCTAAGATGAATGAGTATTTTTTCATTATAAAGTCTTTTTTTATTAACCTTAAAGGGTAATCCAATGAGTATAATGTTCTCTATGAATGTTTTGTGTTTCCTTTATTTATTCATGTCAAACCCTTTGTGTCTCATGTATTTTCTGGACTGATGGAAAAAATATGTTATCCCACACCCAATGACCATATAGTAGTTGGGTAGCTTTGTTTGAGGGGACCCTGTTATTCACATATGGGGAAACTCTAAACATAAGTCACACTTAAGCTTTGTTTTGGAGATTTCTTTGGAATTTTATTCTGGGTGGTAGACAGATGCTAAAAGAGAACCTAACCCATATCGGGACAGGCCCACCTTCCCACCCCCATGATGGAAGCCAGACCACATAGTTGCACAGTTCCTTGGAGAGCCACCAGGCTGTGGGTGATATATGATGTTCATACAATGTCCATTTAATCATCATTAAAAACAAGTAGTCACATTGCTATAAGAAAAGCACTTTGCAAATTGTAAAACTATATAAATGAGAATTACTACTTTTCAAAGTTGTATAATTCTTTTTTGACAAATGGTAATATTTAGAGTGATTGATATACCCAACTTGAATACATGTGTGACATTCTTCATATTCTTGAACGATATTAGAATTTAGTTTTTGAATTCCAGCCAAGTTCTATGGTATCTAGAAAAATATCTCCTTTTTCTAATTTGAAATTTAATCAGAAGCCTTAGGGGAAAAAAATGGATTATGGTAATTATTTCTCTTGGATTCAGTTTGCCTTTTCAGTTCTACCTTCATTATATTAATGTAAACATTTCTATAACATTGCAAAAAACTAAGCCTGAGGAAAGATGGAGTTGTATGAATATTTCTAAATTATAAATCATGGTTGTAATTACCAAGTCATACCCCTAAATCTCCCAAAGTACTTCTTGTCCCTTTGCAAATGCTAAGTAATCACCAAAGTAGGAAGACAGAAATACCTTGAGCGTGGTTTTCCAAACATTCAATCTTGAAAATATCTTTCATTCCTTCCTCTCCTTGCTCTCCTTTGTGCAGTTCATCACCAAGTTCTGCCAAGTTTTCCTCTTTGCTAGTTCCAAGATTCCCCCCTCTATACACACACACACACACACACACACTCACACTCACCCCTCCCCCTTGCTGAGTGTTCCCACAGTTGTGTAGTGGTCCTAACTTTAACTACCTGGTGCCTGGACCATTACAGCATTCTTGTTGATCTGCTTCTCTCTAGTCTTGCCTTGCTCCAACTCATCTCATATACAGAATGAAGAATTATCATCCTCAGTAGTCATAGCCAGGACCATCCTTAGGCAAGGTTTTTAAAGAGGACTCTGAGTCTTCTCTTCTTGTTTTTCACTAACCTCTTCTTCGGCTTGGACAGGGTCTCATGTTACTTACTACCCAGGTTCTCCCCCTAAAATCTATGTCCTATTCCTTCAAGGCCCAGATTTCCTGCTAGATGAAAATAGGTGGTAAGGGATTAATTAGACAAAGTAATCTTTGTTAATGGGTTAGCTTGCTAATCTGTACCTTCCCAAGGCAGCATGATTTAACCCTTAAGGAATGACTATTAATGCTGCCAATTTTGAATAGTGGGAGAATTGAGTATTTCTCTGAATGTAGTATAGCCTTCATTCAATACACATTAAGCCACATCACAAGGCTTTTTCATTCAATACACATTAAACCATATCACTAGCTCTTTGCTAGTCAATCTTAAAATTTTCATTGTGAGTATTTGCACCTGGAAAATTTGAAAATAAAGATTGAATTATTGATTGATTGTCTAAACTTAACAAAGTAATAGAGAAAACATTAATAATGCAGATTAAACTTAAAAGCGTGTCATGAGTAAATTTTTTTGGGGGGGGGAGAGCTGTTTGTTAAACACTAACCAGCACATCACTACATGTCATACAGCTGGTCACCCACTGTGACCTAAGTCAAGTCTTGGTCATATCATTCCTCTTCTAAAACTAGTGGTGATTTCCAGTTATTTCACTACTAAACACCCACTCATCACCTCAAAGTCTCCACTCTAGTACAGAAAACCCACTCTGTCTGCCTCTAAGAACCCTTCTTAACAGTCACATATATTGATCTTCAATATAGATCTCTGTCCTCTAATTATGTGAGTATTATTAACTGGATAAATCAGAATGATTTTAATTAAAAGGTCACATTTATCTAAATAAGATGCTTCTATCCAACTTGAAAACAATTTATTTTATAAATTCCTTTTATAAAATGAAGGGGCTGGAATAGATGATCTCTAAGGGACCTTCATTTTAAATCCCAATATTCTAATATTCCAGCTTTAATTTGTCTACATATTTGTGTATGAAAATTCTTTTTTAAGAATACTGCATGCCAGCAGATGCAGAGGTAGGCCCAGAAGGCGCGGCCGGCAGAGACAGGCCCGGAAGGGGCCTGATCAACTCGAAGGGCAAGTCTTCCCACAAACCACAAGGTCCACTACCAGGCCTATCACCAAAGGGCTGGGACTGGAAAGAACAAGGAAAGAAGCAAATACAGGGGCCCCTGTCCTGGACAACAAACACTCCTGGAGCTACCACTTCATAGCCCAGAAATTTAAAAAAAAAGCCCCTTTCAGGACCTCTAAACACTAGGATGACAGAGTGAACCTCACTTGCTCCAAACCCCACCTCTGACCCTGAAAACATAGTAACTCTTGCCCCAGGGCAAAACCCTCTACAGTAAAGGCTTGGGATCCTAGAAGAAGGGCGTGGCTAGGACTCTTCCTCAAAATGGGTAGAAAGAAGACTACAAAGACAAAGACTCTGGAGTTCTACTATCCTCAGAGGGAGGAACCAACCTCAGAGGGAGACAATGTGGACTCCACACCCAAAGCTGAAACTTCAACAGGGAATGGGTCTCAAGCACAGAAGGCTCTCCTAGATGAGACCAAAAGGAACTTTGAAAACAAAATGAGAGAGATAGAAGACAAAATGGATAATTATCTCAAAACCAAAATAGCAGAATTAGAAAAACATTATAACGGGGAAAACATCTCTCTAAAAAGAAAAGTGTATGATATGGAAAAGGAGCTCCAAAAATTAACCAAGGAAAATGATTTGCTAAAAACTAGAATTAACCAAATGGAAACAAATCACTCTATGAGGAACCAAGAATTAGTCAAGCAAAACAACAAGAATGAAAAATTAGAAAAAGAGGTAAAATACTTCAAAGAAAAAAATAACTGACCTGGAAAACAGATCCAGGAGAGATAATGTGAGAATCATAGGCCTACCAGAAAATTATGATGAAAAAATGAGCCTGGACAACATTCTCCAAGAGCTCGTTAAGGAAAACTGCCCTGAGACGCTAGAACCTGAGGGCAAAATAGAAATCGAGAGAATCCACCAGACGCCTGCTGAAAGAGATCCCAAACTGAAAAGTCCTCAAAATGTTGTGGCCAAACTCCAGAACTACCACATAAAAGAGAAAATACTTTAAGTGGCAAGAAAGAAACAATTCAAATATCGAGGGTCCACAGTGAGGATTGCACAGGATTTGGCAGTCTCTACACTGAAAGATTGGAGGCAGTGGAATACAATTTTCCGGAAGGCAAAAGAGCTCGGGTTACAACCAAGGATCACATACCCAGTTAGACTGAGCATATTCTCCCAGGCAAAGAGATGGTCATTCAATGATATAACAGAGTTCCAGACCTTTTTGATAAAAAAGCCAGACCTCAATGGAAAATTCAACCTCCAATTGTGAGATGCAACAGTGACTTAGAAAGGTAAACAAGGAGAACACACACACACCCTGCTATTTCATAAGAGTGAACTGGTTATAGACAAGTAGAGGTATGAGTATAAAATACACAAAATGATGATTTAAAAAAATCTTATTAAAGGCTACAAAGGGACTGCAATGGAAGAAAGGGAATGGATGAAGTGAAAAAGGGTAAATTATGCCACACATAGAGGCATAAAAACTGTATAGCAGAGGAAAAAAGGGGAGGGAGTTGGGAAGCATATGAGCTTTCCCATCATTGGTTCTGGTACAAGGAGGGAATACCAACCAGTTAAGCATAGGACTCTATGCAGAAGAAATGCAAAAAGTATCATAGAGGGAAAAAGGGGAGGGAGAGGAGCTTCGCATAAGATTTGTTCTGGTCACTTTTGGTGAGAAGAAGAAATAACATACTGCATTAAGTATAGAAATATCCTACAGGCAGTAGGAGGGGGAAAGGGTTATGAAAGTGGAGTGGCAGTGGTTTGCAGGGAGGGAAGAAGTAAGGGGAAAGGGGAAGAAAAGGGAGGGGGGCTGATAAGGGAACACTGAGGGAGGAGGTGGTCAAAAGGAAAACTATTAAGGGGGGAAAGGAGAAGAGAGGGAAAATATGAACATTAACAGGGGCAGGAATAGAATGGAGGGAAAGAAACAGATAACAATCATAACTGTAAATGTGAATGGAATGAACTCTCCCATAAAATGGAGACAGATAGCAGAATGGATTAGAAATCATAATCCTACAATAAGATGTTTACAAGAAACACATCTGAAACAGAGGGATACACACAAGGTAAAGGTAAAAGGTTGGAGTAAAATATATCATGCCTCAGCTAAAGTAAAAAAAAAAAGCAGGGGTAGCAATCCTTATCTCAGATAAAGCAAAAGCAAAAATTGACCTAATTAAAAGAGATAAGGAAGGAAACTATATGCTGTTAAAAGGCACCATCGAGAATGAAGCAATATCATTACTTAACATATATGCACCAAGTGGTATAGCATCCAGATTCCTAAAGGAGAATGTAAAGAAATTAGAGGAAGAAATAGATAGCAAAACTATACTTGTGGGAGACCTTAATCTCCCCCTCTCTGAACTTGATAAATCCAACCTCAAAATAAACAAGAAAGAAATTAAGGAGGTGAACAGGATTTTAGAGAGGATAGGTATGATAGATCTCTGGAGAAAACTGAATGGGGATAAAAAGGAAGATACTTTCTTCTCAGCGGTTCATGGCACATACTCAAAAATTGACCACGTTCTAGGGTATAAAAACCTCACAATTCTATGCAGTAAAGCAGAAATATTAAATGCATCCTTCTCAGATCATGATGCAATAAAAATTATATGTAATAAAGGGCCAGGGAAAGACAGACTAAAAGCTAATTGGAAATAAACAATTTAATCCTAAAGAATGAGTGGGTCAAACAAGAAATTATAGAAACAATCAGTAATTTCATTCAATAGAATGATGATAATGAGACAACAAACAAAATTTGTGGGATACATTAAATGCAGTGCTTAGGGGAAGTTTTATATCTCTGAGTGCATACATGGTTAAATTAGAAAAAAGGGAGCTCAACAAATTGGGCATGCAATTAAAAAAGCTAGAAAAAGAACAAATTCAAAATCCCCAATTGAATACTAAATTAGAAATATTGAAAACCAAAGGAGAGATTAATAAAATTGAAATTAAGAAAACTATTGAATTAATAAATAAAACCAAGAGCTGGTTTTATGAAAAAACCAACAAAATTGATAGACCCTTAGTCAATATGATAAAAAAAAAGAAAGAAGAAAATCAAATTATGAGTATCAAAAATGAAAAGGGTAAATCTACCTCCAATAAAGAGGAAATCAAAAAATAATTAGGAATTATTTTTCCCAATTGTATGCACATAAATTTGACAATCTTAGGGAAATGGATGAATATTTACAAACATACAAGTTGCCCAGATTAACTGAAGAGGAAGTAAATTACTTAAATAATCCCATCTCAGAAAAAGAAATTGAACAAGCCATCAGTCAACTCCCTAGGAAAACATCTCCAGGGCCAGAAGGATTTAGTAGTGAATTCTATCAAACATTTAAAGAACAATTGATTCTGATACTCTACAAACTATTTGGGAAAATTAGTGAAGGAGTCCTATCAAATTCTTTTTAAGACATAAATATGGTACTGATACCTAAATCAGGAAGAGATAAAACAGAGAAAGAAAGTTATAGACCAATATCCCTCATGAATATAGATGCAAAAATTCTAAATAGAATACTAGCAAAAAGACTACAGCAACTTATCTCAAAAATAATACACTTTGATAAGGTAGGATTTATTCCAGGAATGCAAGGATGGTTTAATATAAGGAAAACCATCAATATAACTGATCATATAAACAATAAAACTAGAAGAAACCACATGATCATCTCAATAGATGCAGAAAAGGCTTTTGACAAAATACAACATCCATTCCTATTAAAAACATTAGAAAGTATAGGAATAAATGGAGCCTTCCTTAAAATACTAGGTAGCATCTATTTAAAGCCATCAGCAAGTATTATATGTAATGGGGAAAAGCTAGAAGCATTCCCCATAAGATCAGGGGTGAAACAAGGGTGTCCACTATCACCCCTCTTATTCAATCTGGTCCTAGAAATGTTAGCAGTAGCAATTAGAGAAGAAAAAGAAATCAAAGGAATCAAATTAGGCAAAGAAGAGACCAAGCTATCACTCTTTGCAGATGATATGATTATATACTCAGAGAATCCTAGAGAATCAAGTAAAAAACTACTTGAGACAATAAATAAATTTGGCAAAGTTGCAGGATATAAAATAAACCCACATAAATTCTCGGTATTCCTACATATTTCCAATGAAATTCAACAGCAAGAGATAGAAAAAGAAATCCCATTTAAAGTTACTGTAGACATTATAAAATATTTGGTAATCTACCTGACAAAACAAACCCAGGACTACAAACACTTTTCACACAAATAAAGTCAGATCTAACTTATTGGAAAAATATCAATTACTCATGGCTGGGTCGAGCTAATATAATAAAAATGACAATTTTACCTAAATTAAATTATATATTTAGTGCCATACCAATCAATTTACCAAAAAAAAACTACTTTATAGAGCTAGAAAAAATAGTAACAATTCATTTGGAAGAATAAATGGTCCAGAATATCAAGGGAACTAATGAAAAGAAATGCTAGGGAAGGTGGGCTAGCTATACCAGATTTCAATCTGTGTTATAAAGCAGCAGTCATCAAAACTACTTGGTACTGGCTGAGGAATACAGCAGTGGATCAATGGAATAGATTAGGCACCCAAGATTCACAAGTCAATGACTATAGTAATCTATGGTTTCATTAAACCCCCCAGACCCTGGTTTTGGGGATAAGAACTCACTATTTGACAAAAACTGCTGGGAAAACTGGAATATAGTATAGCAGAAACTGGGCATAAACCATTATCTAACACCATATACCAAAATCAAGTCTAAATGGGTGCATGATCTAGGTATAAAGGTTGATACTGTAAACAGTCTCCTAAAACAAGGAATAGTTAAACTATCAGACTAGTGGAGAGGGAAAGACTTTATGACTAAACAAGAATTAGAGAATATTATAAAATGTAAAATGGATAATTTTGACTACACAAAATTGAAAAGCTTCTGTACAAACAAAGCCAATATAACCAAGTTTAAGAGGGAGGTGGGAAATTGGGAAAGAATCTTTACAACCTATGTCTCTGACAAAGGACTCATTTCTAAAATATACAAAGAATTGAGTCAAATTTATAAGAATACAAGTCATTCCCCAATTGATAAATTGTCAAAGGATATGAACAGGCAGTTTTCAGAGAAAGAAATTAAAGATATCTATAAGCACATGGAGAAATGCTCTAAATCACTATTGATTAGAGAAATGCAAATCAAAACCACTCTGAGGTACCACATCTCACCAGTCAGATTGGCTAAGATGACAAAACAGGAAAATGACAAATGCTGCAGAGGATGTGGGTCAATTGGAACACTAATGCATTGCTGGTGGAGTTGTGAACTGATCCAGCCTTTCTGGAGAACAATCTGGAATTATGCCCAAAGGGCTATAAATACGTTCATACTCTTTGATCCAGCAATACCACTCCTAGGGTTATATCCCAAAGAGATCATAGAAATGGGAGAAAGACCCATATGTACAAAAATGTTTATAGCAGCTCTTTTTGTGGTAGCAAAGAATTGGAAATTAAGGGGCTGCCCATCAGTTGGGGAATGGCTGAACAAGTCGTGGTATATGCATGTTATGGAATACTAGTGTGCTATAAGAAACGAGGAGCAGACGGTCTTCATATTTACCTGGAGAGGCTTATACAAACTGACGCTGAGTGAGAAGAGTAGAACCAGGAGAAATTTGTACACAATTACAGACACAACGTATGTGTGATGATCAACTTTGATAGACTGGACTCTTCTCAACAATGCAGTGATATAAGTCAATCCCAAAAGACCCATGATGGAGAGAAATATGTGTATCCAGAGAAAGAACTAGAAAGAACTAAGTTTATATCCAGGTGGAAGCAAAATACCTGATCTTTTTCCTTCTCTTATTTGGTTTTATAATACCATTTTTTTTATTATTTTCACTTTACCATTTTTCATCCCAGCTGGTATAATCCGTCCTTATAACCTGACTAATGTATAATGTGAAAATATTTACAGATCCTATACTTGACTATAAGCTGCCATGAGGGGGAGAGGGGGGAGGGGGACAAAATGTGAAACTCAAGGAATTGTGGAATTGAATCCTGCAAACTAAAAGGAAACAAACAAATTAATTAAAATTAAAAAAAAGATTACTTAAAAAAAAGAATACTGCAAATATTTACTTCAAGACTTTTATCCAAATGTTCATTAATTAGAAATTAGCCAAGCCCTGAGAACCAATGATCAAAGAAAGATGGTTATCTAGTTCTGTT
Organism: Petaurus breviceps papuanus; assembly: GCF_028583685.1. Taxonomy (NCBI): domain Eukaryota; kingdom Metazoa; phylum Chordata; class Mammalia; order Diprotodontia; family Petauridae; genus Petaurus; species Petaurus breviceps. The sequence continues at coordinate 9,742,946 of NW_027185664.1, forward strand.
AAAGAAAGCTGTGAATGGGGTGCAGCTAGGTGGAGCAGTGAATAGAGCACTGGCCCTGGAGTCAGGAGGACCTGAGTACCTGAGTTCAAATCCAGCCTCAGACACTTAACACAAAAACTAGTTAATCCCACTTAACCTCAATTGCCCTACAAAAAGCAAAAAAAAAAAAAATACAACAAAACACATAAAAGGGGAATATTCTTTACAAATATACTTAGAAAATAGAATAATAAACTCCAGGAATTATTCAAAATGTTGGATCTTTAAATTTATTTAGTACAAGCCCCATATTCTATTGATGAGAGAGAGTATCAAGGGGCATAGAAGTGATTGAAGGACAGTCACTTAACCTTGTCTGCCTCAGTTTCCTCTTTAAAAATGATTTGGAGAAGCATATGGCAAATCACTCTAATATCTTTGCTAAGAAAATTCCAAATGGAGTCATGAAGAATTGGACTTCACTGAAATGACTGAATAGCAAACAACAAGAAGTAACTGATTCTCTTTGTGAGGGACACACAGCTATTCTTGGCATAGCCAAGACTAGAACCCAGGTGTCCTCACTCCCATTCCTTTTCCATTATGCTAACATTGTTGGACAGCTCTAAGAAGGACGATTCCTAGATGGCGGAGTAGAAGCAAGACTTTCCCACGGCTCCAGCTTCCACCTTCCCCAATCCATGTAAAAAGGGGACTCTAAACAAACTTTGGAGCTGCAGAACACACAAAATAACACAGAGAAGCTAACCTCCCACTGAGGACAGCCTGGCAGGCCAGCAGGAATCAGCCAGCACAGCGCTCTGGGAGCCAAGCCCAGCCCCACTCTGAGGCCTTAGCCACAGTGTGGGCCTGACCAGCCACCAGCCAGAGGGACTCTAGATCAGCAGCAGCTGTGGCCGTTTCCAGATTTATCAATACATAGATGCAAAGGACAAGGTGAGAGGCCAGTGAAGTCTGGACTTTGGGACCAGTAAGTGGGAGTGCACGGCTTTTACCCCCAGGGCAAGAAGCCGCTGAGATGCCAACAGAGCCAGCCAGTGCCACTTGGCAGCTTCAGCTCCTGGCCTGCAGAGTGTAGGGGGACCAAGCACCAGTCTGAGGGGTAATTGCTTTTGCTTTAACCTGCTTGGATCTGGATTGCAGTCTAGGGTAGAGGTCCTGGGGTGTGTGTCCAGCTTGCCAGAGCATGTGGAGACCTCAGAGAGGGCACCCATCTAATACCTCCAGCAGCTGAGAAAACCCAAGCATTTGGGACAAAAGCTCCCCTGTCTGGTGGCAGAGTCCTACTGTGGCAAAAAGCCCCAAAGTCAAGTAATTGAGTGGCAAAATGAGCAGGCAAAGGAAACAAAGCAGACAGATGATTCCAACATTACACTCCTATTTTGGGGACAAGAAGGAGCAAGGCATGGAACAGGAGGAAAACAGTGAAGTCAGAACTCCTGCACCAAAAGCTTCAAAGGAAAATACAAGCTGGTTACAGGCCATAGAGGACCTTAAGAAGCAGATAAGAGAAGTGGAGGAAAAATTGGGAAGAGAAATGAGAACAATGCAAGAAAATTATGAAATAAGAGTCAATAACCTGACTGAGGAAAATAATACCTTAAAAAAGACTGACTCAAATGGCATAAGAGGCTCAAAAAGGCAACAAGGAGAAGAATGCCTTAAAAAGCCGAATTTGCCAGATGGAAAAAGAATCTCAAAAGCTCAATGAGGAGAATCATGGCTCCAGAATTAGATTGGATCAAATGGAAGCTAATGACTTTATGAAAAATCAAGATGCTGTTAAACAGATCCAAACAAATGAAAGAATAGAAAGCAATGTGAAATATCTCATGGGAAAAACCACTGACCTGGAAAAGAGATCCAGGAGAGATAATTTAAAAATTATTGGACTAGGGGCGGCCAGGTAGCACAGCAAGTAAGAGCACCGGCTCCAGTGTCAGAACGACCTGGAGATTGAATCCCGGGCTCAGACACTTAGCACCCACCCAGAAACACCTGGCTGTGTAACCTTGAGCAAGTTACTTAACCCCAATTTCTTAGGGGCGGCCAGGTGGCTCAGCGAGTAAGAGCACCGGCTCCAGTGTTGGGACGACCTGGAGATCGAATCCCGGTCTCAGACACTCAGCACCACACCCAGAAATAACTGGCCGTGTAACCTTGAGCAAGTTACTTAACCCTGATTGCTTAAAAAAAAAATTATTGGACTACCTGAAAGCGATGACCAAAGTAAAAACCTAGAAATCATCCTCCAGGAAGTTCTCAAAGAAAACTGCCCTGATGTTTTAGTACTAGAGGGCAAAATAGAGGTTGAAAGAATCCACCGATCACCTCCTGAGAAAGATCCCAAAAAGAAAACTCCTAGGAATATTATAGCCAGGTTCCAGAATTCCCAGATTAAGGAGAGAATATTATAAGCAGCCAGGAATAAACAATTTGAATATTGTGGAAACACAATCAGGTAACCCAGGATCTGGCAGCTTCTACACTGAGGGATCGAAGGGCTTGGAATGTGATATTCCGGAGGTCAAGGGAGCTGGGATTAAAACCAAGAGTCACCTACCCAACAAAACTGAGTATCATGTTTCAGGGGAAAATATGGTCATTCAGTGAAATAGAGGACTTTAAAGCATTCTTGATGAAAATACTAGAGATGAATAGAAAATTTGACATTCAGATACAAGAAGCAAGAGAAGCATGAGAAGGTAAACAGGGAAAAGGAATCATAAGGAACTTATCAAATTTGAACTATTAACATTCCTACATGGAAAAACAATAATTGTAACTTAGGAAACTTTTCTCAGTAGTTGAAGGGATTAGAAATATAAATATAAATATATATATATGAGGGTATATGGGCATATGAATACATATGTGAATGCATGTATATGTTTACAGGTATACATAGATAGAGGGCACAGGACCAATTTAACAGGAAGGGATGATACTTAAAAGGTGAAATTAAGAGGTGGGAGGAATATAATGAGAGGAGATGGGGATAGACAGTTTGGGGTAAACTATATCATACAGAAGAGGCAAGGGAAATGGTTACAGTGGAGGGGTAGAATAGGAAGGCAAAAGGGAATGGGTCAACTTTATTCCCATTGAATTTGGCTTGAGGAGGGAGTGAAATACACACTATATAGGGTATCTCACCCTCCAGGAGTGTAGGCGGCGAAGGGGATGAGAGGGGGGATGATGGAAGGGAGGGCAGGCTGGGGGAGGGAAGTTGGAAGCACCCACTTTTGAAAAGGGATGGGATCAAAGTAGAGAATACAATAAGTGGGAGGTGGAATAGGAAGGAGGGAAATATAGTCAGTCTTTTACAATATATCTACTATGTTATTGTTTTGCATTAGCCACACATATATAACCTATACTGAACTGTTTATCTTCCCAGTAGTGGTGGGTGACAAGGAAGGAAGGGAATGAATCTGGAATTGAAAGTTTTAAAATAAAATATTCTAATATGTATGTATATATATATACTATTATTAATACCATCTTACATGTAATTGGGAAATAAGATATACAGACACTGGGGCATAGAGACCCACTGGAAAAGTAGAAAGAGGTATGGGCGAAAATATGGGAGAGAGCAGATTGGAGGAGGGGATATCCTGTGGGACTGCTATTTTGGGGCAGTGGGGAAAAAAGGGAGAAAATTTGTAAGTCAAAATCTGGCGGAAATGAATGATGTAAATCAGTAGTTAATAAAGCATTTAAATAAAAAGGACCATTCCTTCTTATTTTGACCTGAAAGCTGTCTCACTATAATTTCCACCCATTATATGTCCCTCTATACTATAAAATAATGCAGAAGGAAATCTGTAACCAAAGTTAGATACAACCCAGAAGCCAGAAGGAGCATGGCATGTTTGTAGATCAATGAGGAGCATGGACCTCACTCAAACACCCTTTAAAAAAGTAAATATGCTACATAAAGTAATTATAGATATAGATAAATATTCAACAAATAGGTATAATTTTCCCTTTATGTAGTAGTCAGATTTCTCTGAAATTGTGTGTAAAATGAATCTTGGTAAAAATCTAATGGAATGTGCTAAGTATACATACTTCATAATGAATGTTTCCAATATTCCTCCAAAGAGGCCACTTCTAAACTCACAAAGCATGTTTGTACCTCTCTAATGCAGTCACCATGCAATATCCCATACAAAAGCTATTTGTGTATGTGTCATATCCCTCTGCTATACTGGGAATTCCATGAGGACAGTTTTTTATCTAAATTTTGCATCTTGACAGTAGAGTATTCTTCACACAACAGGTGCTTAATAAATGTTTGTGGAATAAAGGGGTATGAACAATAACCTCTTAATTTATTAGTTAAGTAAATTTTGATTTTTAGATGTTGGATTTTCTTAAATTACAGATAGATATGTATTGAGAGAACTCTGGTTCTATTGACCAGGAAAATTAAGAACAATTGATTTACTAGCTATTTCTTTCAAATATCTGGAAATGACTCGAATATTAGAAGAACAATATAAGAACTAGAATATACTTTAAATATTTTCAAGATTTATAATATTCTTTTCTTGGAACCTTTATCTCCTAAGATACACGTAATGATGGGGGTGAAAACTCTGGTTTCAATAGGTAAGCCCATCCCAAGCCTTAGGAACAATACTGAAGGTGCTAAATTTATTCTCTATTTGCAATAAAATATGATAAATCTTTGATTATCCAAGAATGTTGAATTGTCCTCTATAAAAAACTTAGCTTCTTTGGACCTCAATTACTTATTGTGTGAAAACAAGATCGTGGAACTGGTCAGTTCCAAGGTTAGGAAGGTGATGTAAAGGACATCCAAGCTGAAATTTGACCATATAGTAAAGTATACACTATTCAAACCTCCGCTGTACCATTTATTATCTGTGTGACCTTAGGCAAGTGTCCTTACCTCTAAGGGCCTCCGTTACCCATAAGCAAAATGACAGAATTTCCCAAACAATGACCCTTTGAACCTTGTGCTTGAAGGTTTTGAGTCCTAGGGTTTTATGAATGCCCAGAATACTCCAGATAGGAATTTTACAAAATGGCCACTAGGTGTCAATATACTGTCATATTTACAATTACTTGGCATTACTCTCCATATTCATACCGACATTGTATTGAACCACATTTCAACCGTTCTGATATCAAAGCATGTAAGGAAAGCTTCAGATGCCCTGCTTTTTGAGAGCATTTGAATGAAATGGCACCCAATATTTGCTTTAAGTGAGAAAAAATTTCAAAATAGGTTGGCTACAATTTGGTCTGCCTTTAACATTTTATAATTATAATGTTTGGCCTCAGGAACCTCATAATCAATCAAGCTACATCTCCCCATAATAAGATATATTTGTATAGTGCTTTAAAGTTTACAAAGTAATTTTGATCACTTTATTTGAGACTCATAACAGTCCTGTGAGGCAAGTACCACAGATATTATTATTACTATTATTTTTCTCACATTCCAGAGAAGGAGACAGACTCAGAAAAGTTAAGTAACTTGCCATTGAGCACAAGCAATAGAATATCAGAGGTAGGACTTGAATCCAGGTCTTCCCTAAGGCCAAATCCAACACTCTACCCAGTGTTTCTACAGAAAGAAATGCTCTCAATTTATAGTGCCATTCAAGATTTCTGTTGGAGATTACTTATTTGGTTTGTAGAAAGTCATAGGGACAACTAAGTTTTCCGGTTGATAGAGTACTGGTTCTGGAGTTAAGAAGACCTGAGGTCAACTGTGGCATCAGACACTTACTAGCTATGTGACCCTGGGCAAGTCATTTAACCCTGTTTGGAAGTTTCCTCATCAGTAAAATGAGCTGAAGGAGATGGCAAACCACTTCAGTAACTTTGACAAGAAAATCTCAAAATGAGCTCACCAACAGACAGACGCAGCTGAACAAGAGAAGTTGTATTTTGTCAAAAGTCCCAAAAGGAACTGCAGCAGAGTGGAGATGTAGTTATCACAGAATAACAGCAACTGTGAGATAGAAAGGCCCTTAGGAGTCATTTAAAGCAAAGTATCAGTGAAAAATCAATCAGCTAACCTTTATTATGTGTCAGGCACTGCACTAAACACTAGGGATGCAAAGGAAAACAAAAGTTAGCTGTCCCTGCTAGCTAGCGGGGAGCCCCATCTAATCCCTACTATGCATAACTGTAATAAACAGCTATTTCATGAATGATAGAGAGTATACTAGCACCTTCCAGTGGCATTGTAACAGGCATTTGAATGTCCAGAGGGAAGAAAATTTTCCTTTCCTTATTCAATTTTATATTTGAATATAATCAAACATATTAATTCAGACACACACAAACAGAAAAGTTCTTTGGACTATGTAATAAAGTCGATACAAGTAGCAGTAGAGCTTTTCTCAAATGCAAAATAACCTCAAGTTTATATATTTTAAAGGAATTTTTAAGATAATTGAATTACCTCTTTTCTTGAATTCTCTTGCCTCTCTGGATTTTTGTTACATGAGTCTCTCAGATATTCCAAACTGGATATCCCAGTGATTTCCTAAAGTCATCATGTCAAAAAAAACCTTATCTTTTCACTCAAATCCACCCCTCTTCCAAACTTCCCTATTTCTGTCCATAAGGTATTGCTTGTTCTGTATATGAACACTTTAATTTCTCTGAAAAAAGGCCCCCCAAAAGGAACAATTGGGAGGACCTTAGTTAAGACTCTCCCTTGGATAAATATACTGAGAGGGCCTCAAGGATGACAGAACAGTAAAGATGACTGCCGTGCATTGTGGTTGAGCAGCTCATTTGCATAAGATTATTTCCAGAGTTTTGAAGGACACAGCAGATAAACTAAAATTCACATCTCTCCTGGGGGCCTGTGGGACAAGCCCATACCTGACAGAGGTGTGTTTAGAGAGGAGTCCCTCAGCACCTGGATGCACTAATCTGAGGCAAGAAAGGGTGGGAAATGCTCCAACTCTCTTCAGAGAGAAATTGGTAGAGATTGATCTAAATGGGCAGAAGCAAACATAAGACAAGCCCAATAATGGGAGTGTGCTGAGTGAGCTGAGTAGACTAATCTGCTTAGTTGCTGAACTTGCTATTGGAGAAGATGCTGGTGGTGGCAGCTGACTGAACAATGCACGACCTGGCTAGAGAGCTTTGTCTTGATTATTCTCATCTACAGCAATCTTCTGCCTCAAAAAGAGGAAGCATCCCAGGCCTTTGCCTGCATTCTCATTGCATACTCTCTTTGGCTTGAGGGGAATAAATGGGGATAGTCAGGTTTTTCATCAATACTTTATGAAGAGTTATTCTGAAACCTAAAATTTTGCAGAGGGATAATTGTTGGGAACAGAGTCCTCTATTTTCTGAAGAACTGGGGGAAAGATACATTGCCTCATTTGTTGCTAGGTTCTGTTTCAGTGAAAAGAAACAATCTTATAGCCTATAGAAACTTAGTGAAGATGAGAGAAACTCCTTTGCCAAAAGGGCCTAACTGACAGGGGTGGGGAATCTGCAGCCTCGAGGCCACAAGTGTACTGCTGTGTTCTCAAATGTGGTCCTTTGTCTGAATCCAAATCAAAGGGCTACACCTGAGGACCTAGAGGGCTGTATGACCTTGAGGCTGCCAGTTCCCCACCCCTGCCCTAGCAGAAAAACTGATAAGAGGTGGAGAAATTAGTGGAGAATCAGTTTTGCCCAATAGATAACATGTTACTTAATTTATCCAAAGAGACCAAAAGAATCAAAGCCTATGATACAGAGTTGTGATTTACCCTGGGCATTTATGTATCTCACGGCTATTTTTTTCTAAGTGTGTACCTACTAATTACCCCAGTACTAACTGAAATTAGATGAACTGGAGGGAGTAGAATCACTATGATCTTGAATGAGCAGCAATTTTCAGAGACAAAGTGAATTTGTTTGGTTTTACTCGTTCGACTTTCATGGAAGTGAGGAGAAGAGGTAGTGATGGCAAAGTCAAAATTTCCGAAATAAGGCAGTGAAACTTTTGTGCATAGTATGGGAAGGATATTCATATTTACTATCTGGTGTTTTATATTGGGAAACATCATCAAGGTCCCAAGCTCAAAAACATATTTCCCAGACCAGCTTGTCAAGGATACCTAAAATTCTACCATTAAAGATGTATTTCTTGGTTTTAATTTGTTGTTCAGTCATTTTCAGTCTGACTCTCCATTACTCCATTTGGGGTTTTCTTAGCAAAGATACCGGAATGGTTTACCATTTCCTCCTCTAGCTCATTTTACAGATGAGGAAACTAAAGCAAACAGGATTAAGTGACTTCTCCAGGGTCACATGGCTACTCAGTGTCTGAGGCCAGATTTGAGCTCAGGGAGATGAGTCTTCCTGACTCCAGATCAGGTGCTCTATCCACTGTACCACCTAAGCTGCCTATTGGTATTAATATGGTATGGTGTGGTGTGGTGTGGTGTGGTATGGTGTGGTGTGGTGTGTGGTGATGTGGTGTGGTGTGGTGTGGTGTGGTGTGGTGTGGTGTGATGTGGTGAAATGCAGATATCCTTCCAGCACCACATTGAACATAATAAAATATAGCACATGAAGCTGTAACAGTCATTAATTAATTCTTCTTAGATCTCCTCCAAGATGAGAAACCTGAAAGCAGGCTCTGAAAAGGATCAAAGTAATAAAACTTGAAGACTCTGGGTCCCTGGAAAGGAAAGGAAAGAGATGTCACAAGGAGAGGAAGTATTGTGAAGGGGGAAGATGGTAGGACACTGAAGACAAATTCCACATCTTTATATTTTTGTCTTGGCCATTTCATATTATTGCACTGTGTCTTCTGAAATTTTGGGGGGTTAGAGAGGCGTGTGGAAGATTTCAATCTTGCCAATCACATACATGTTCACAAGTTTCTGAGGCCATATTTCACTGAAGCCTGAGTTATTCCTCAAAAGACATAATATACTGTGAATTAGGGTTTGGTCATCTTTCCAAGTAATTTCTTAATAAATTTACTTTTGGTGTAGCTAGGTACTGGCCCTGGAGTCAGAAGGACCTGAATTCAAATTTGACCTCAGACACTTGACACTTACTAGCTGTGTGACCTTGGAAAGTCATTTAACCCCAATTGCCCTGCCTTCCTCCCTCCAAAAAAATTATAATAAATTTACTTTTTCAGTTGATATCTTCCCTCTACCCTATTATTAAGATGAGGCAGAAAAACATGTAATAAAATTTGTCATTAAGTTATTGTGTTCCCTTTCTAAGAAATGGACAAATAAGGGGAAAAGGAGGAAGATATCATAGGAATAAAACATTCTCTAGTTCATCAGCATAACTATTTTTCAATCACACATAGACTAAAAATAATTGAGTTATTACTAGGGGATTTGAAATTAGTTTATGAAAAAAAAATCTGGTTTCTTTGACCAGAACAAATCTCTCAAGAACTTGTCTGTTTAGATATGGTGGAATAAGTCTTGGGCTTAGAGTTGGTATATTTGAGTTTAAATCTCAACTGACCATGAACAAGTTACTGAACAGGATAATAATATTTGAACTACCTAACTCCCAGGATTATTGTGGAGAAGGGGGAATTTTTTAAAGGGATGTAAAAATGTGGTTATCAACATGATTGTTATTGACCATAGAAGAAAAATAATAAAAGACCTTTTCTGGTGATCTAAATGAAAATCTAGAAATATTGGGGCGGCCAGGTAGAATAGAGAGTAAGAGCACCAGCTCCTGTGTCGGGATAACAGGATTGAATCTGGGCTCAGACACTTATTACCAACCCAGAAACACCTGGCTGTGAAACCTTGAGCAAGTTACTTAACCCCAATTGCTTCTGGGCAGCCAGGTGGCTCATCGAGCAAGAGCACTGGCTCCGGGTGTGGGGATGACCTGGATCAAATCCGGGCTCTGATACTTAGCGCCACACCCAGAAATTACTGGCCGTGTAACCTTGAACAAGTTACTTAACCCTCATTGCTTTAAAAAAAAAATCTAGAAACATTGCAAACCTGAACGTTGTAAAATAATAGATTATAAAACCTAGAGGGAGGCAGTTGTGGCATAGGGGAAAGGATACCAGTTTGGGTGTCACAGGGCTTGAATTCAAATCTTGGCATTTCCAGTTACTACTTCTTGAAACTTGAGAATAGTCATTTAACCAGTGTGGGTCTGTTTCCCCTTCTATAAAATAAGGGAGTTGCACTAAATGACCTCTAGGGTCCCTTCCAAATCAATTATCCCAAGGGCTTTGTTTTATCTTTTGTACTCCATGATGGTGGCAGCTAGGTGGCACAGTGGAGAGAGTGCCAGCCCCTGAGACAGAAAACCTCATCCTCCTGAGTTCAAAAGTGACCTCAGACACTAGCTAGTGTGTAACCCTGGGCAAATCTCTTAACCCTGTTTGCCTCAGTTTTCTCATCTATAAAACGAGTTGGAAATGGCAAATGACTCCAGTATCTTTGCCAAGAAAACCCCCAAAATGGGGTCACAAAGAATCGAACATGATGGAAACTACTGAACAACAACACTCCATGATGCCTGCAAGTTCTTTCACTTTGTATTCATTCATTCAATACATGAGGTCCATTCTCATTGGATAGCATAGTATCCAGGGAGTAAATACCTGACTGGGCTGGGCTGTATACATAGATAGAAATAGATAGGTGGGAGTGTTCTGAAGTTCTTTAACTTAAAGGGAATGTTATTCATATTAAGAGGTACCACTTTTCGGAATGCTTTTTTAAGGGTGATGATTAATTGAAATAGCTTGTAAAGGGTGTGTTTGAGTTCAGGAGAGAAGAGGATTTGCCAGCTAATGAGTGATAATGACCAACAGTCAGGAATCTTTATGTAGCTCAGATATCCTAAATGGACAAAGAATACTGAAGCCTACAGCCAAACCTGTGAGTTATCCTAAGGACATGAATTTCCCTCCCTCATGTAATACTCTGCCAGGTTCCTATAACTGTGTGCCTGCTATTTACCATAGATACTGAGTGCATTGGTGGGGGAATACCGTGTTTCCCCCATAATAAGACCTATCCCGAAAATAAGCCCTCCCCTTACTGTGTAAGATTCCTCTAAAATAAGCCCTCCCCTGAAAATAAGCCCTATTGAGATTGCTACTGTAGTGAAGGTGATCCCCTGCGCTACACGCTACATTACCCTCTGTATGCACCGTCCCCCCCCAACCCCCTGGGTGAAACACATGCCACGCTCCAAGCTGCATCCAATCAGAACTGCAGCAGTGAGAGCGTCATCCTGTTCTTTATTGAATTCATTATTGAATAAAGGTACATTTTTTTGTTCACATTTACCTGTTTATTAAAATTGCTGTCAATGTTCATTAAAATAAGCCCTCCCCTGAAAATAAGCCCTCTGGTGTTTTTCTGTCCAAAAAAAATTAATAAGACAGTGTCTTATTATCGGGGAAACACGGTATGATCTGCATTTGTATGTTTATTGGGATACATTTCATTATACAGGTATTTTAATATGTTGGTATCTATAATGATATTATTTCTTTGATTTGGTGTTATTATGAGAACTGTCATTTTTACCTCATTTCTTCAACTGAGCAAAACTGGAGAAAATCACAAAACTATGTTGACTGGGTCCACCGTGTTATTTTATGCACTCCAAACTGGGTCTTCACAGCAACAAGGCAATCCTTTTATACCTTCCTCGTTGATATTCCACTTAACAAAGAGAATTTTCCAACCTGTTTTCATCCTTTCTCAAACCTCCCATGGTTCCTCTTCTCCACCCTTTTAGCAGAGTCAAGGCTCATACTTCACAGAAATAAATGAGGCCATTTGCTGAGAACCGCCTCTTCTTCTTTGTTCCTCATCTCACATCACTCATGCCTCTTGCTACTATCTCTCCATCCCCCCCCTGTCTTACATAACAAGGGAACCCTTCTCTTTGCCAAAGCAAACCTCCAGATATGCGCAGGTGACCCTGTTCCATGCATTTTCTCCAGCAGATTGCCTCTCTATCCTCCCTACTCTCACAAATTTTCAATAGCTCCCTATCTGCTGGATGCTTCCCTACCGCCTACAAACATGCTCATGTCTCCTCCATGCTCAAAAAACTCTTACTTGATACATCTACCCCTGCTAGCTATTGGCCTATGTCTCTCCTGCCTTTTTTCAGCTCAACTCTTTGAAAAGGCTTCCTATAATAGATGCCTCTGCTTCCTTTTCTCTCACTCTTTTCTTGACTTTTTGTAGTTTGGCTTCCAATGTCATCTTTCAACCAAAACTGCTCTTCAAAGTTACTAATGACCTCTGAATTGCCAAATCCAATGACCTTTTCTCAGTCTTCATTCTTCTTGACCTCTCTGCAGCCTTTGACTCCTCCTTAATTCTCCTTCTTCCTAATTCTCCTTCTCTCTTCTTTTTGGGGAGTCACTTGATTTTCTCCCAGGATTCGTCAGGCAGAGAAAGAGGCTGGCAGGATTCAAGCTCTTCAAAGGACTCCCCTGGCAGCACTGGGGGAGGGGTTGCCAGGGGAGAAAGACCTAGTCTTGGGCCAACAAGATGGTTAAGAAAGCATTGGACTGGAAGTTGGAAGAACTGTGTTCTAATCCTGGATTTGACACTAATTTGGATCTCTATTTCTTCTTGTAAAATAAAGGGATTGGGCAAAAGCTTCTCTTCCAGATGAGCCTGAGATTTAAATGACAAGGTTTGCCTTTACCTCAGCTCAGCCTTCATTTCAGTAAGCTTTGAATTAACTTTGCTCTGGGGACTCAGTTTCTTCCTCTATAAAATTAAGAAATAGGACTAGCTGATAGCATGCCCCTTGAACTCTCACAGGATATTTTAAGGGTTTGGGGGCCATTTTCTTCAAACCACCCTTTAATCTCCTTCTCTAAATCACCTATGTGTTGCTGTGTGGGTTACCAATTCTCCCCTGCAATCCTGTTAACCAACCCCTTGGATACCAAATGTGAGAAAACAATTTTCCTTGGCACCCAGTTATCAGTTATAATTAGTTTAAAGAGGAAGTTATCAAATAGTCTGATACTTTGGGGGTTAGGAATAAGCAACCTTGTAGTTTTCTGGGATTTCTGATTCTCTAAGGGGGAGGTGGGAGATGTCAGCCTCACCCTCCAAATAAAAGTACCCTTTGTGCCACTTGCCCCAGGGGTGGTTTCTGGTGTTTGTCCCAGGTGTGGGAAGTCTCTGTTATGGTTCTACTACAGCCTTTAACCTCATCAATATTTATTCATTGTCTACTATGTTTAAAATGTTGTTGTAGGCACTAAGGATACAATGGGGAAAAAAAATGAAACAATCCTGCCTTTAACGTACTATCTCTAATAGCATTGAAGAGGTTCATCACAAAATGATGAGGTAGAGGGTTAGGGGTGCTTGAGACCCAAAATACCAACATGCCAGGTCTTGCCGAATGAATTCAACTCAAGTCTTCTCTCAGCCAAAGAAAATTTAAGTTTATTAAAAATTTGCTTGTATTAGACACAGAGTAAGTCTGTGCTAGAAAACTGTAGGGTGCTTTCACACCACATGGAGGCAAGATGTGTCTTATATATAGAAAGGTTGGGGGAGGAATCTAGGGGTGGTCTAGTGGAGGAATTTGGGGGGGCAATCCTCAGGAGGAGTTAATGAGGTAAATGCATGATTAAGGGCGGGAAGCTGCTGGAGGCTAACCCTAGAGACTACAGACAATGGTGGGCTAGGCCTGTTCAAGGGTGGATTGATATTTTGAAAGGCTCAAGGGTGGGAAGTAGATGGACAATGGAGGGCTAGGCTAGTAACTGAGGTCTGGGTAGAGCACAAGGAAAGCCCTATGGCCTCATGCAAAGGCCTCATCAATTGGGAAGATTCGATCAGAGTTCAAGGGAGTTCCCAGAGGCTGTAGCCCATCAGTATCAGCTCTTTACTTTATATTCATAATGTCTTTGTCTCCTATGTTCCAGGAACTGACCAACAGGGGAATGCAGTTGGAAGGTATCATCCCACCATAGATAGCTTTAACAAACTTTGTTGCTCAGAGGAGGAGGAGGAGAACAGCAGCTGGTTGAGACAGTCTCTGTGTGCAGCCTACATGCCCACAGTGGACTGCAGGAGAAGGGACAGGCTGGATATCCACGGTCCAGGAAAAGTCCAGAGTCACACAGGTCTTAACCTTATATATCGTTTGAGACAAATAGCCAGTATGATATCAAGGGAAGAGTGCCCTGCGGTTCTCTAGGACCAGTAAAGTGGAGGTATGTTTTAACTTACCAAATTAAGTAAGAAGAATTGAAGAACAGGGAAATTAGAAATCAGGAATAGGGACATAGGAAAGTTAACCCTGAAAATACCATTCCAGCAAGATGCTAAAAAGGGTTGATGCCCAGTGTCTGGGTTTGTTAGCCTTGATATAATGGTGTCCTGGGGGCTGGGGCCATACCAACCAAACCAGCTTCCACAGTCGTCAGTGACATGAAGAAAACATGTGCCTGTTATCTGTGTTCATCTCACACCTCTCTGGGCTATCTGCATCTAGCCACAGTCTAACTGTGGTGCCATCACTCATCTTGTGGCAAATTCCTGTATGTTATTAGTTCTCAGGCAGAGGAACTAGAAAGGTATCATTCTTAGAAAAAATAAACCAGGGGTCAAGGGTCAGTCTTCTCAATTTAACCCGATGAAAGTTGAACATCACTCCTCACTTTGTACCTGTCACGTATTTTTTCCACTTATTTTAAATGGTTATTACTACTGTTTCCTTTTTTATATCACTATCATTTTTCAAACATTCACCATCCCCAAATCCAATTAGAACCTTCCTTTGTAACATAGCTAAGCAAAACTAATCAACATATTGACTATGCCTGAAAACATATATTACTCATTCTATACCTTGCAGTCCACTGTCTTCTGCAAAGAGAGGGGAGACACGCTTTGCCACGAGTTCTCAGAAGTCATGACTAATCACTGCACTGAGGTCCTGAAGTCTTCTGGTGTTTGCTTTGACAATATTATGGTCATGGTGTCAAGTGTCATCCTGGTTCTGCTCACCTTGTTTTGCATCCGTTGATAAGCCTTGCCAAGTTTCCCCAGATTCTTCATATTTGTCATTCCTTATGAGTCATTTTAGTCATATCTAATTCTTGACCCCATTTGGGGTCCTTTAGCTCATTTTGCTGATAAAAAGACTGAGGCAAACAGGGTGAAGTGACTTGACCAAGGTCACACACAGCTAGTAAGTGTCTGAGGCTGGATTTGAACTCCAGTCTTCCTGACACCAGGCCTGATGTTCTATCCATTGCACCACCTAGCTGTCCTTATAGCCCAGTAATAGTCATGATATTCATCTACAATATTCATGATTCATTAAATCATTCCTCTGTTGATGGGTGCCTACTTTCCTTCCAGTTCTTTACTTTAACACAAAATATTGCCACAAATATTTTTGTAGAAGTGGGACCTTTCTCTCTGACTTTGATCCTTGTAGCAAGGGTAGGGAACCTGAAGCTAAACTTCACAGAACAAATCCCTTTAACAAAAAAGAAAAGATTTGTTCTGTAAAACTTGGACTCAATCAAACGGCCCTACCCAAGGACCCTGAAGGCCTCAAGGCCACAGGTTCTCCACCCCTTCAAAGTATATGCTTAGCAGTGGTGTTGCTCAGACAAAGGATTGATACAGGTTAATAAGTCTTCTTGTAAGATGACACAATGTTTTACATTATAGTTGGACAGATCCACCAACTCTGTATTCGTATGTCTCTTATGCAGGGGGATGCTGGTAGAGATTTAACAACTGACTCTCCAAAATACAACATATTTTTCCATTTCATCTCCATCATTAACATTCCCTCTTTAACTTTATTAAGTCTAGATAATCAGCAAATCAATAAATCAAGCCCTGATTCGTAGTGATTATTGATTTCTGAGGTATAAGTGCTAACAACTTTGAAAACTTAACAATCAAGTCTCAAAAGCCAATCAGACGACTCCAGCACACCCTGTAACATTGCATTTACTATTGTGTTTATTTTTGTAGTTTTCATATTGCATGCTATTCCCCCCCCACCACCACTACTCCTCCCTTGCTGGACTTTGGATTGACCTTAGTACTCAGCACGGTGACTTGCATATATTCAGTATAAAAATTTTTTTGTTGAAATTTAAAAATAATGAAACTATCTCATGGACCAAGGCATGGCTTCACTCTTCACATTTGTACCCCAGCACCAAGCCCAGTACCTGTCACATAAAAAATGCTTAATAAAAGCTTGTTGATCTATTTATTAATTCAGTCTTTTGGTTGGGATTGGTTTTCTATTACACAGTTTAATGCAGCCAAGGTCTCAACCTAAGAAACAGCTTTCCCCACCCCTATCCAAGCCACTTTGAAGTATGTGTCCAATATAGTTTCTGACATTCTAGAGCTGAAGATTCTAACATTGTTCCAGATTCCTTTCTGGAATCCCCACATTTCTCACTTTTAGCAATTAAGACAGTTGCATTCCTTGTACATAATAAAGGAAAACTGAGCAGAAGTCTCTTTTAAAGAAAATTAACATTTTATATTAAAGCTTTGCATTTCAAATTCTATTCCTCCCTCCCCTCTGTCTTAGGCAGTGAACAATCAGATGTAGGTTATACACGTGCAATTATGTAAAACATTTTCATATTAGTCAATTTTTACAAGAAGAGTCAAATAAAAGAAAAAATGAAAGAAAGTGAAAAATATGCTTCAGTCTTTGTTCAGTCAATATCAGTTTTTTTCTGTGCAGCCAGATAATACGCTTTATCATTAGTCCTTTTGAATTGCCTTGGATCACTGTATTGCTGAGAATAGGTAAGTCATTCACAGCTCTTCATCAAATACTATGACTATTGCTGTGAGCAACATTCTCCTGATTCTGTTCACTTCACTTTGCATCCTTTCATTTAAGTTTTTCCAGGTTTTTCTGAAATCATCCTGTTTGCCTTATAGCAATAATATTCCATTACAAGCATATACCACAGCTTGTATAGCCATTCCCCAATTAATGTGAATCCCTTTGATTTCTAATTCTTGGCCACCATAAAACGAGCTGCCATAAATACTTTTGTACAGATAGGTCATTTGCCCTTTTTTTTTTTTTTGATATCAGAAGTCTCTTTTCAAAAATGCATACATCCATTATAAAAACTGCAATAGTTTGATGTTTCTGTGCAAGAAGGGAATAGTAATTTTTTTAAAAATTAGATCTTACTCCAAGTCTGTGTCTAATGCATAACAATTGTTTTCTCATTTAATTTGCTTCAAATGGCGAACTTTTTTTAATTGCAAAGAGATTCAAGAATTTTGATAAATTGCTGTAAAAATCTGTTTTGTCCCAAAGGAAAGTTTTTATTTACCAAGCTGGGTCATATGGGACAAGAGAAGAAAAATGCACAGAAGTTGGTGTTGTTGAAATTTATGTTAATTTTGCTTGAGTGTTCTGGGAAGCTTCAGCTAAGCTTTGGCTCTGTGTGAGAGGAGAGATGTGGGAATTGGGTGGGCTGGCAAGTAACAAAAGAATCAATGATTAGTAACCATAAAAAAAGAAGTTCTAAGTACAAGATAGCCGCTCTCTCTGGTTCTCTGAATAATGTTGGAGCTCCTGAGACACAGGTTAAATTTAACTTAGATCATTAGCTAAATGAATAGACGTTTTAAGACAGCATTTCAGCTGTAAACATTCTGACAGAGTGATTGGCAGCCTCTCATTATGGAGGCGTAGTGATTAATTAGCACTGAGCCACAATTAGTTTTCCAAAGCAAGGAACTGTATTTCTTTGCAGTGAAGATCAATATTTAAATACTAAGGAGCTCCTTCTCACAGTTTTACCTGAATTACAGTCTCACTTGCATATTTAGCTCACTTTTTAAGAGCAGTTTCTAGTAAATTCCATCTGTTCCTACTGGGTAGAAGGATGGACTTGAACTCAGGAAGGCCTATGTTTCTATCTCACCCCAGACACTTGCTTAGATGAACTCTGGGCAAGTCACTTAATCTCAAAAACCTCAGATTTATCATCTGTAAAATAGAGCTAAATTTATTTACTTATTCATTCATTCATTGATTTATTCTGAACTTAAGAAGTAAAACAAACATTTCTATCATAAAGTAAGATAGAAAAAAAAGAGGATTTCATATGAAACTGCAAACCTGTTATATGAAACTTGATTTTCCTTTTAAATATATAATAAACTTATAATGTAACTTTTTTTTCCTTCTCCCTCCCTCCTCTCACCCTCCACAAGATGGCTACCATTAGACACAACTAAAAGCTACCCTCATGAAACATATTCACTCCTTTATGGCACAGAAATGGGCTGTTGTACCTGGCATACCTGGCTTTCCCATACTCCAACCTCAGCTTCCCCTCAGTGAAGTGGGCAGACGGCCCCAGGTTTAGCTCTACCCTTCCCCAGTCAGCTCACCTTCACAGAGGTGAACAGGCTTCCGGATCAGGGAGGCTTGGCACTGGTGGGAATTTAGAGGTGTGTACTGACCAATCACTGGTTTTGGTCTCTGCAACTTTCTGCTTATGTAATACCTAACAGTTGGCCACATAGTGTCCCTTTAAAAGCTGAGGTTAGGACCTGGGACGGTGGGGGGGGACCTCGTCAGCCTGATCAGCCAACATGGCATATTAATAATATTAAAATAATCCAATTCTAAATTGTTGCTTGGGTCTTGCTCTCGTTTTCTGGGTACAACAGGGCGTGATATTGTACATATTATCAGATATAGTTTATGTGTTGGCTATTCCTACTTTAGCTTTAGCTTTGTCACAAGGGAAGTTTCAATCTGGAGAATGGGGTGGGTGAGATAGGATGTAATGCTAAGCAAAACGAAAGTCATCAAAAATTTTTTTTAAAAAGCAGGTTGACACCAAAGGTCACTTTTAGCACTAAATCTATGACGCAGCAATCGTTACTTTCAAGTATTAGAAGGCATCTCATCTAAAAGAGACATTAGACTCATGCCACTTGGTCCCCAAAGAGCAAAGGTAGAAGCAACGGGTAGAAATTGCAGGATTACAGATTTGGCCTTGATGTTTAAAAAAAACACTAAAAACCAAAGTTCTCCTTCCTCACAATTAGAGTTGTCCCAAAGTGGCATAGACTGCTTCAGAAAGTCTACAGAAAGGCTGAGTGGCCACTTTGGGGTATATATGACATAGAAGAGTCTCATGATGCAGAAAGGTAGAGGCAAGGACAAAGAATTAGTCCAGTTAAGAAGACTCGAGAAGAGCCAGTGGGTTTGAGATAGAGAGGTCTATGGAAAACCTGGGACCCAGGGAGTTAAGGCTGGCTGTAGATTTTAGAGCTTTCTCCTACTTGGACATTTCAGCACAGAAACCCTTTGAAATATTATTGCATTAAAGCATTTTACAAGATGATATGGTATGTATAAATCATGTTTAGAAAAATGACCTTTTATTTGTTAGTGAAGATAAAAATCTTATGGGAGGTGAATCTTCAAAACAAGATGCAAATCTTTTTTTTTTCATATTTAGAAACAACATAATCTATCTGAACTGATCAAAATACCTTGCTCTTACCAATTTGTTCTGTTGAATTTCTTTAGTTATCATGATATGCTATTTAAGTCATTATGAATGAGTCATGTTGAAACCTGGAGGCTTGTTGCAGACCAAATAGAAATAACAAAGACAGACTTATGAGACAAAGAATTAAGGCAGAAGGGGACGCCTTGACATGATTCCACCTGGCAGGTTATTTCTGGCCTTTTCCTTGCCCTTTCCTTCGCATGGGAGACCCAAGTAATCAAGGGCTCAGAGAAAAGCTAAGTGCCCAAGATCCACATAACATTTATGGAGCTCCTTTGGCAAAACCTTCCTAAAATGGTTTAAGTAACACAAAATCACTGAATTGCAGGCTCAGAAGGGCCTTAATCCTTATAAGGATTAAACAGGCGTTAAAATGAGCTTCTCAGAAAAAGTCAGATAGAGGCTTGGGAAAGAGGCCTCCTGGACACTGTCCTGTCTGTTACTGGAACAAAATAGCCTATCTAAGCTCTAGGCCTTTTCTCTATCTCCCCTTGCCTGGAATGTTTTTCCTTCTCAGCTTTGCCTAATAACTTCCCCGTTTTCCTTTTAGTGTCTATAAAGCCTCCCCTTTTACAGGGATCCTTTTCCAACGCTTTCTTAACTCTGTTGTTTTCTCTCTGCTATTTATTTCCTATTTAATCTGTATATGACTTGCTTTGTGCACATTTGTTTGTTGTCTCCCTCATTAGATTGTAAGCTCCTTGAGGGCAGGGAATGTCTTTTTCCTCTTTTTGTAACCTCAGCACAGTTGCTGGCATATAGTAGGCACTTAATAAATGTTTACGGATGGATGGATGGATGGATGGATGGATGGATGGCTTGACGGAGACTCAGCCCCTAGAGAACAAGAAGGAGAAGTTAAAGACAGACGAAATGCAGGTAAACTGCTTAGCCAGTTACTGGCAAGGTCATCTAAGTTCCAAAAGAGCTTGGACTATGGGGGCAAAGATACGTTTTGTGAAGCTAAAAGGTCTACTACAACCAAGGCTAGGGGAAATGACAGGCTCTTTTTCCCTAGCCTGTTATTGACTTTGTGGAAGACATAAAAACTGAATAAGGATAAGTTTTTGTACACTGAGCTAGACAAAAGATGGTGTAACCTGCTAAACTCAGCTGAGAATTCCAAGTGAAATCAGAAGTTGAAAGTAAAGAGAAGCTCCCTAAATATTGGAGCAATATGTTGCTAGGGCTATGAGGTGGCACAGTGGATAGAGTGCTGGGCCTGGAGTCAGGAAGGCCTGAATTCAAATCCAGCCTCAAGACACGTAATAGCTGTGTGAACCTGGACAAGTCACTTAACACTGTTCGCCTCAGTTTCTCATCTGTAAAATGAGCTGGAGAAAGAAATGGCAAAACCCTCTAGTATCTTTGCCAAGAAAACCTCAAATGAGATCACAAAGAGTCAAACATGACCAAAAAGATGACTGAACAACAAAAAAACAACTCATACTTAACCTGCTTCTTCTCCATTGTGCCCTTTGGACTCCCTAGACTATTGATATTTTTAAAGAGGCCTTTATTTCGGGGAAAAATACAGATTTCAAATTTCTTATAAGCAATCCTACTTTCATTCTTCTTATTTAATTCTGAGCCCAACTTATCCATTTGTAAAGTCTTTCCAATATAGATAGATAGGTAGATATAGGTATAGATATTGATCTAGACATAGATATAAACATAGACATAGATATAGATATGTAGATAAAGATAGATATTGACATAGATAGATATTGACAGATGAGCTTTATGGGCTGCCCGTCTAGTTGGACAATATAACTAGACATAGATATGATTAATCTGTATAATATGAGAAATGATTATTAACAACCAATATCTTGGGGAAATTCACAGCTCCCCTGGTCTTTTTTCCAAAGTCCTGACTTTAAGTTCAGTTTTCTTTTTCAAATAGGGCATTACTAATAATGAGATTGCATTGACTCTTCTAGATCTTGGTAAGACCCCACCTAACCTTGCAAAGAATTTAATCTAGAGTGGGAAAGCCCATTGTGTTCTACTCAGGCTTGGGTGGGAGACAGATCCTTTTGTTTAGGTAGCCCAAGGGTGGGAGTGGTCTAGTTTAGTTGGTGGGGTAGTCTAAGTAGAGATCATTTCTCTGTGGAAAGGTCACTCTCAGCCCCATTGACCACCTACTGTTTTGAAGGGGAAGGGCATATAAACTGTGAGCCCTGCTGCCATTATTGTCTTTGGTCTAAGAGAAATGGTCAAATGACCATCCTTTTATTAATAACTTGCTGGTCTTATTAATAAAATGATTAAATTACCCAGAAATTATGTCTTTTGAACCTTTTTATACATCATAATGAGGAAGAGAGAGCATTCCAATGGAAGGAATAATGTAAGCAAAGGTGTAGAGGTGGGAAACTGGAAGATGTCAGGAGCTGGTGCATAGTCCACAGATATGGCAGCCATAGCTCTCCACTTGACCACTTCACAAAAGTCAGCAAAAATATAATTCTTATTAATTATATTTGCTAACATTCACTTCCTGGGTATGCTCCTAACTGTACTGACTTTGCCACCATGACTCAGCTGAGCTTTCACTCTGGAATTTTCTTCAACCCATGTATGTGGCCTTCTAACCCTACCATATATCTCTTCATGTTGGTTCTTTTATCCCATGAGTGAGTTCTTTGGGGGGCCTGAATTTTGGGGATGAACCCAGCCCCACCATGCTTCATTCTCCTCTCAGTCTTGCTTCTTACTTCAAGAACTTTGATACCCACCCCTACCCAGGCATCCCTTATTTCTGCCCCTCTCTGTCTCTAGTTCCCTTTTATGTGTTGTCCTTCCCTATTAGACTGTAAGCTCCTAGAGGCCAGGGAATTCCTTTCTTTTTGCTTGAATTGGTATTCCCAGTGCTTGGAACAGTGCCTGGCACACAGTAATAAAGGCTTGTTACTTTATCTTACCCCACCATGCCACTTTTGGTTTACTTTTGTTCTCCCCGTGGTGGCATTATATTTACATTGGTTATACTTCTGCATGGAAATGTCGTTTAGTTGTTTTCAGCCTGTCCAACTCTTTGTGGCCGCATTTGGAGTTTTCTTGGTAAAGAAGCTAGGGTGGTTTGCCATTTCCTTCTCCATCTCATTTTACAGATAAGGAAACTGAAGCAAACAGGGTTAACTGACTTGCCCAGGGTCACGCAAAACTTGCACAGCTAGTAAGTGCCTGAAACCAAATTTGAACTCAGGACAAGGAGTCTTCCTGACTCCAGGTTGGATGCTCTGTCCACTGTGCCACCTAGCTGTCCTATAGAAACATTGTAGGTACTTTATATTCTTTCTTCCATCCACATCCCATTTTTCTTCATTTATATTTTAATTAAACAGATCATGATGGAGTTTTTTTTTTAAACTGGACACCAAATATTTCTCATTTTTAATCTTCTAGTTTCATAATGATTTTAGTCCTCGCTTTAACAATTCTGTAGTCAAAATCAGCACCAACAGTTGATGTAGAAATGATTTTAAAACAGTAATGAGTAATTTCTTGTTTGCTAAACTATAATCTTTCTCATTTTTTGAGATATTATTTTCAGCTCATGCTTTCTAGAGCCTTCTGCTTCTTTGAAAGAAAGTATTCAGTGTATAGATGAATTTTCTGTGTATTTTTCCAATCTTTAACCTGTTTTCTTCCTTATTCCTGATCCATATTTCCTAAGATTTCTCACCATCTGCACCTATTTCCACTTTTCATTTGAAGTCATTCATTAGAAGTAGTTGGTGGCACAGGGGATAAAACTCTGGGTCTGGAGTCAGAAAGATCTGAGTTCAAATCCTTCCTCAGACTCTAACCAGATTTTTTACCTTGGGCAAATAACTTAATCTCCGTTTGCCTCTGTTTCCTCAGCTGTAAAATGAACTAGAGAAGTAAATAGCAAACCACTCTGGTATCTTTGCCAAGAAAACCCCAAAAGAGATCAGGAAGAGGTGCCTACCTCCCAGGGCTGCAATGAAGATCAAATAAGGTATTTGTTTGAAAACAAAACACTTAGCACAGTACCAGCTTCATAGTAGGTGCTATATAAATATTTATTTCTCCTTCGTTGAATGTCAAAGTATATACTAATTTCATTTGGAGACTCTCTTTTAGTTCTTCATAGTATTTTTCCACCTCTTCCTCTCCTGATTTTTGTTGTTGGCACATAAGCTACAACAATATCCCTGGTGATCTTTGTGAATGTGTGATGATGATTAAATGTTGCACGACATGATGTTTGTTGCCTTCGGATACAAGATAGAACCACCTTCACTAACTCCTTTATTTTTCTTTTCAAGGAACACTTGCGAAACATCCTTCCATGTAGCTGCAACTTTCTTGTCTTCTAGTTTCATTTATGATGAGAATATCAAGAACGATATGATTCCATGTCTCCAATATCATAGGATCATAGATTTAGTTGGAAGAGACATTGACGACTGTCCAATCCAATCACCTCATTTTATAGATGAGAAACCTAAAAGCCTTGAGATGGTAAGTACTTGTTCCGTCTCATATAATTATTAAGTAATAGAGACCGGATTTGAACTCTGGGCCTCCTCCTTTGAATTTAGTACTTTTCCCAATCTGCCCTGTTGAACATAGATTCACAATTAGAATCTAAATAGGTTAAAGCTTATAGAGGGTCTAAAAGCTGTGATTATTTTCTGTTATTCTGCCCCTGCAAAAGCAAAAGGAGATCAAACAAGATGGAAACTCATTTTGTGTGCTTCTTTATTTCACATGAGGCCATGCATGGCCCAAGAATTCAGCCTCAAGTGGCCAACCGACTAGTCATAGACTTAGAGATGGAAAGAGCTTTTGAGATGATCTATTTTACAAATGAGGAAACATTCCCAGAAACATAAGGTGATTTAACCATGGGTTGCAGTTAGCAAGTGGCAGAGCCAGGAGTTCAACCCAGGTCCTTTGACTCCAATCCATAATCTTCTCCCATTGTATCACAATAAGGGCAGCTGGGTGGCACAGTGAATAGAATACCAGACGTGGAGTTTGGAAGACTCATCTTCCTGAGTTCAAATCTGACCTCAGACACTTACTAGCTGGGCAAGTCACTTAACCCTGTCTACCTCAGCTTTTCTTATCTGTAAGATGAGCTAGAGAAGGAAATAGCAAACTACTCTGGAATCTTTGCCAAGAAAACCCCAAATAAAGTCACAAAGAATCAGACACAACTGAAAACAAATAAACAACAAATATCACAATAAACTTCCATATACCTAGCTAGTCTATTCTCCTTGGAAAGCTGACTCAATCTACTGCCAGGACCTTATGGTGACTTATGAAGGAGGTTTGTTTTTTTTTTTATTCAGGCTTGTAATTTTATCATATAGAGAGCACATGGAATAGTCACTTATCTCTAATACATAGTATTTGGGGGGTACCTAGAGAGCTGAGAGTTAAGAGACTTGCCCATGATCACATAGTATATGACAGAGATAGGGTTTTAACCAAGGATTTCCTGACTCAAAGTGCCACTGTCTATGCACCTTCCCATTCTACTTCTCCATAGGAAGTTAATAGGAGATAGTGATGGAAATGCAGGTTGGATCCAAGTTGTAGAGGGCATTGAGTGCCAGATAAGAGTTATTACTTCATTGGCAGACAATAGAAAGCCACTTGAAGTTCCTGTATGTAGGAGTGCTGAGATGGGTATGGTTCTACATGGAGGCAGAAGTTTCAGGGCTGGGCATGCTGGGGCAGAGGGGACAAAGACAAGAGGCAGGGAGACACAATGAGGAGACACGATATTAGACAGGCCTGAGGTAATAGGGAACGGAATTAAACTGGTAACTTTGGGAATGGAAAATAAAGGGGGGGTACAAGCTTGGGGACTGATTGTATGCAGGGTGGAGTCATGAAGAAGTCAGAGATGACTCAGAAATTTAGAGTCTTTGTGAATGATTAGCTTTGCCACTCATAGAAATAAGGAAGTGGAGAGCTGGTTGCAGGGAGGTGATACCTTAGCAGAGAACACCACACCAGAAAATACCAAAGAAAATGATGCGAGGACTGGGACACTGCAATGAAGGAAGGAAAAGAAAGAAACAGGTGGCAGAGCAGGACAGCATGGAATGATTCCCTCCTCACCCGCTGCCATTCTGAAGAGAGTAGAAATAGAAAATAAATTATTTGATAAATATATTAGTCTTGCTGAACTCTTTTCCCTCTCATTCATTCTTCATTATAAGGTACAGCTTTCTGGAAGGAGACAGGGAGGGGCTTGAAGAATACAATGGGAAATGCAAATGATGTCTTTTCCCTTTCTTTGTATCTCTAACACTTAGCATAGTGAGAGGCACCTAGTAGGCACTTACTTATGTTTATTGACTGATGTTAAAAACAGAAGATAGCAACAAAAGTTTATTTTAAAAATTAAGTACACTTACTAGCTGTGTGACTTTGGGCAAGTCACTTAACCCCAATTGCCTTACCTTTCCCCCTCCAAAAAAAGTTAATTAAGTTATTGTGATGGGGTCAGAATAGGGAATTTAAGGAGCACAAGACAGTGGTTGGACACTGACTTGGTTTTTTGAGCACAGCAGAATGGAAGGAAAGATAGTGGTCATGGGGAGAGTATGTTTTAGGAATGGGTTGTTCTACAACAGACAAGGCAGTGAATGTGAGATGATGATAGGGAATCATTCATCAGGAGAAAGTGAAAGTAGTCAACAAAGGAGGATGAGAGATCTTAGCAACATAAGGTTTTGCCTACTCCAGAGGGTTCACTTGATGAGGTTAAAGGATGCCATTGTTTAGGACTCCATGTTTGAAAAAAAAAATCTGATTTTATTTCCATAAATAAATAATCATTTCCACGGAATGATTAAGCTACATCTTCATGAGTTGATTGAGTAGGTACAAGGGCTCTATGAAAGGTTTGGACATGTCCATTAATAGCTCCTTTTAAAAATGAATAATGGATTTAATCATTTCTGCATTTATATTTGGATTCAAAATGAATATCTTTGTCAATTTCTTATAAATTCCAGGAAATGTCTCTATATTGTGCTTTATCCAAATGGATTTTTTATAAATCTACTGCTATCTAGTTCCTCATGAATTATACTTGCTGCCCATTTCACTTGGGAAGGACAAGTCTTCAAGTATTTCATCATGCACAGTGGTCAGAGCATGGCTCATGGGACCCTTTTTCTTAACTCTTTTTTATGGATTTTTCTTGTTGGCTTATGAAGAATTCTTCTCCAAGCAGCAAAGACCACATACTTATCACTGATTTTTCTCTCCAGTTCACATACTAGCTACACTTGGATCTGAAAAGATTTTCGCTGAAGGACTGGACCAAAGACAATGACAGTTTTCCTGCCACCGCCAATTATAGTTTTCTGGTATGTTGCCATATTAAGGTCTCTTAGATGAGCCTTTACTGAAAAGCTCCTCTACAAATCCAGGAGAGCCGAGGAAATGCTACAGGAAGTTCTTCAACCACGACCTTTCTAAGGAGTAGCAAGACTTCCGGGACTGTGGTTGTGAAAAGCCACAAATGTTTGGCATGCTGCCCCTGGGCTTCATGATCTTGGCGCTGGAGCTGAATACAGCACTGCTTCACTGAGCACAGACTCAGAAAGAGGGAAAGTTCTCAAAAGAGCCCATACCAGCTTCCTGAGAGGACTCTGGGAAGTTTCTATAATTGGTCTCAAGGAGGATGTTGCTTCTGGATATTCAACTCATTCATACCTCATGAAAGTTGAGTGATTAAGATTCAGTGGGGTTTTTTTGCCTTTTTTTTTTTAGAGGGGGGAAGGTAGGGCAGTTGGGGTTAAGTGACTTGCCCAAGGTCACACGGCTAGATTTCTTTGTTCCGTGTCTGAGGCCGGATTTGAACTCAGGTCCTCCTGACTCCAGTGTCATGCTCTATTTACTGCACTACCTAGCCACCCTAAGATTCAGCATTAAGGATAGTTTAAATGACTTAGGACAGTGGTGGGGATCCTGTAACCTTGCGGTCCTTGGGTGCAGCCTTTTGACTGTGTCCAAGTTTTACAGAACAGATCCTTTTTTTTTTTTTTAAGGGAATTTGTTCTGTGAAGTTTGGATTCACCCCTATACCTTAGGACACTGAGGACCAGAACTGTCCGTATGGGCACATGTGAGCTGGGTGTGCTGACACATCTTGGGGATGAGTCCCCATTGTCCCATCCACTATGGCTCTCTTTATATTGAATTTCCAACAGGATGCCAATAGATCTGTTTTAATGAATGGAGAGACAGAGGTGAGAAACACAGAGAGATATAGAGAAAATCAAAGAGGGAGAAAGAGAGAGGAGACAGGGAACAGAAGGAGAGAGAGGGAAAGAGAGTCAAAAAAGGAAAGAGGGGAGAGACAGACAGAGACACAGAGACAGGGACACAGAGACAGAAAGAGCTGAGCACAGGCCAGGGACAGGAGAACATGTGAGGAAATTTGGGTCTCTGACCAATTAACATTTGCTCATTGACCCATTTTTCCCAAGACACCACCACCTATATCCCTGATCATCTAACCCCAACAATGGTAACCCAGGTAGAGGTGGCAGCAGTCCAGGGCAGTGGTGAAGTTCATCATCATCAATTCCTAGACTCCATAGAGTTAGAGAGAGGTAGACAGTGGAAGAACCTGGCAACCAGAGAGGGAAAGCCTCTGGCAGATATTCTTGAACCTTCTGGAGGAATAGCAAGACTGCCTGACTGGGGACCAAGAACCAAGCATGAGCACAGAGTAATGTACCTGATCATAGGTACAACAATGCCTCCCCCCACAACTCAGTTATGGGCTCCTCTGTCCATACTTGCTCTCCCTTAGGTTGAGAAGCTCTGCCCTTGCCTCTCCATAACCATCATCGCTGAGACTGGAGTTGGGGGCAGTGATGGCTAAGTAGTCCCTAGGGTGCTGTGCCAACAAGAATTCCTCACACTATGCCCCCATACCTCTAAAATTATCTAGCTCCAACCTACTTTCCTAATCCTATCTCACGTGATTCCTCTTTATGTACTCAAATGTTGTAGACAAACTGGCTTGCTCACCTTTACCTGCCTGTGCTCCCTATAGTTCCCTATTCTTGGAACGCTCTCCTTGCCCCCCACGTCCCAGGGATATGAAATAGAAGCCCAGAATTCTCTTCCCTTTACAAACACCGATCCTGGAATTTTGTCAGGGATCCACAGCAAGAACATTAGCCTACAGCCTGAATCTTCCACAATTTTCCCTTTTTTATTTTTGAAAATCAAGACAACACTTCCCCATTCCCAGTCTGGGTCCCTGCTCCTGTTCATTGCTGAGGACCTTCCCCTGGCTGTATTCAACAATCATCCATTAACTTTCTGATACCTTCGATCGTTTCCTTCCATCAACTTAACAAGAGGGAAAGTCTGCTAGGCAAGGTTTACACTGTCAGTTTATGAGTATGGTTAAACTTAAATGTGAAGAAATCTCAAAACACAGAATACATACCATTGAAACGTTTCAGGGGTATAGCCAATCATTCAATATACATTTATTAAGTCCCTACTATGTGCTAAGGATACAAAAAAGAGGCAAAAGATAATTCCTCCCTTCGAGGAGTTTACAATCTGCTGGGGGAGGGGAGACAATGAGTAAACACATAGTACAAATGAGTTATAGACAGGGTAAATTAGGGAACAGTTAACAAAGGGAAGGGACTAGAAATCAAAGGGGCTGGGAAAGACTTTATGTAAAGATGGCGTTTTTGCTGAGACTTAAAGGAAGCCACGGAAGCAGGAGGTAGAGATGAGTAGTCAGTTTTTATCTATCCTAAAATTAGTTTAATTTACTCTACCCTAGTGCTACTCTTGTAGTTAAAAATGAAAGTTTTTAAAGAAGTAAATATTCTGTGCCATAGAGCAAAGAGCTCTGAGTCACTAGCGCTGGCTTTGAATCTGAACTCTACCAATTACTATTGGCTGGAACTTAGTTTTTCATCTATAAAATGTAGGGGTGAGAAAATAATCTTAGGTTCTGGGCTGGCTAGGTGGTGCAGTGGCCCTGGAGTCAGGAGGACCTGAGTTCAAATCCTGTCTCAGACACTTAACACCTAATAGCTGTGTGACTTTGGGCAAGTCACTTAACCCCAATTGCCCTCCAAAAAGAAAAAAAAATTAATAATCTTAGGTTGTTTTTTTTTTTTAATTTTTAGGCTTCTTCTAACTCTGTTTTGTTACCAGGCGCTGGACAGCCCTCTGTCATCCCTTTTGGTCCCTGATACTGAGGTCACATTATTTTGACAAGTCCGGCTTGCTTTTACTGTCCAGTCCTAGTTCAGACCTTGGTCCAACTGGTATCTTTAGTTGCTCTTCTTGTTTGGGGGGAGAGTAGGAAGGAAAGCAAGGCTCTTTCCTCATGTCTGTCTGGCACTTCTTATCTAGCCTGTGACACAGGTACTTCTTCTTTAAAATAGTCCAACATAGGTCCTTCTTGAAGATGCTTTCCTGTTCTCCTCTCCCCATCCCCACTCCAGCTTTCCTCAGTTCAGGGTCAAAACGTCCTGGATATTTTCTTATTTATTAATTGTGACCAAAAACAAAGAAAGAAAACAAAGAAAACCCCAAATCATTCACTGTTCGGTGGAGTGGGTGTGTAACTGGGCCGAAGCGGGGACATGTCGCAGGGGCACACGGATCACGAGGAGCCGCCGGAGTAGCGCGGCCTGGCCCACGGCCTCTACCTGCGCATCGACCTGGAGCGCCTGCGATGGCAGCAGCCGCGGCACCTTCAAGCCGTGGGAGGAACGGGCCGACCGCACCAAGTTTGTAGAAAGTAATGCTGATGAAGAGTTGCTGTTTAATGTTCCGTTTACGGATAATATTAAATTGAAAGGAATCATTATTATGGGAGAGGACGGTGACTCGCATCCTTCAGAGACGAGACTGTTCAAAAACATTCCACAAATGTCTTTTGATGATACAGACCGAGGACCTGATCAGACTTTTAGTCTAAAGCGAGACCTCACTGGAGAATTAGAATATGCTACAAAAATTTCTCGTTTTTCAAATGTCTATCATCTCTCTATTCATATTTCAAAAAAACTTCGGCGCTGACACCACAAAGGTGTTTAATATTGGACTGAGAGGAGAATGGACTGAGATGCGGTGACAGGAGGTGACTATCTGCAATTGTGAAGCATCAGCTAATCCAGCAGGTCACAAGGTCCAGCAGGTCACCCCACAGACACACTTCATTTCTTAAAGGCAAGCTGGGGCTCCCACAGAAACTTGTGTGTCAATGTTAGACAACCTTTTTGGAAGGAAAAAGATGGGGCTTGAGAGAGATATGGCTATTGCAACTTCCCCAGAACTTTGTTGCTGGGGGCTTGAAAACTGCGGCCACCAAACCATTGGCAAGGGCCACTGGATTGTTGAGGACATTTTGGCACTTTGGGCACTGTAGAAAATTGGGTCTTGAGCCTGTTGGAAATCTGGAAGTCATGGATAGCCCTCAATTTCCCAGTTTGGATGTGGCTGTGGACTCTTTAAGTGTTTTTATCCCTTTGTGGCAGGACTTTCGTGTGACCTTTTTAAAAATCAGTGATTACCACTACTGGGTTGCCTGTAGCATTCCAAGATCTTGAAATTTTGTTCATGGCATTTGCCAGTAAGATCTCCATCTTGAAACACTTCTCCTTGCTTGCTCCCTTCTGTTCCTGTGAATATTTTGTGTTTGTTGTGGCTAAGCCACTCAGGTCTACTAGGTAGCTGCTCCCCCCTCTTGGAAGTTTCCTGGGATTGTAGCTATAAAGCTAATCTCTTGATCACATTTACAGCTTTGCACCCTTTCTTCCTGCCTTTGGTAACCCACCCCTGAGGGGCATTGTGTGCTGGAATTGTTCACTTGGGTATGGCCATCTTGGTGGTGACATTAGGACTTAGGAAAAGCATTGTTTATGGCATGATGCTTAATGCTTCTTAGAAATCAGAAATTTTTGAGCTCTTCTGTGCACAGCTTTCTATTCCCTGTGACTAAGAAGCTTCCTAATAAATCCACATCAGATGTTAAAAAAAAAAAAAGAAAACCCAAAATCACACTACTGGCCCAAACCAGGTGAAAACATCCTGAAGAGATGCTGTGAGGATCTCAGAAGCTCCATCCTCAAATCAGAGTGGTCAAGAAAAGGCCAGCACTGGATAATAGTCGGACCTGGAACTGGACAGTGGAAGTAGGATGAATCTAGATTTCCCTGAATTTAATTGAAGCCAGTTTTCTATCTGTAAATTATCTTGACTCTTACTAACATTTTAAAAAAATTACAAGTGCATGTTAATAACATATAGAATGAGTTAACCTCTAAATCCCATAATCTCCTTCAGAAAGGGGAATTTTCTCATCCAGAGAACTGGAATAGTAATGTAACTAAGACTCAAAACATGGTCACTATGTCAATGGAGCCTGGCTTTCATCTAGGTGGGTACTTTATTTTTTGATACAGATTCCAGTGCATCCTGTCTTATAGGATATTGTAAAGATTCTCCCATTAATTATCCATAATCACTTAGTATATTGGGATGCCTTCTTCTAGATTTCTTAACATTACAATATATGGGTATCAATGCTCATGGGGTGATAAATTCCTTTGTCAAGGCAATATATAAAATAACTCATCATTTCTAATGTATAAAAATGGCTTCAAAATGGCTTCTACTAATATCAAACAACATAGCCACCTACTTTCTATATTCTGAAAAGACTACTGGGCTTTGTAAAGATAGCAATGACTGCTATAAACAATTACTGTATTATGTCATAGTTTCTATTTCCATTATATATTGAAAGGAACCTTAGAAAATGAGTCACATTTTCAGACAGGTTTATGTACACACACATTTGTAAAAACTATGCATGAATCTTTTATAAATGATATACTGATGGACAGATAATGCTGCAGTTCTTTTTAAAATTACATTTTATTTTTTTAAATCAGTAAAAATCTTCCTTCTTACCCTTCCACCCCAACCACACCCCCTCCTCCCTCCATTGAGAATGAAAGAAAAGCTAAACCCATGTTACAGCAAAACAAAATTTTAAGCACAACAGATTTCCGCATTGGCCACATCCCAAAACAAAACAAAACAACAAATTCCCATTCTGTGCTCTGAGCCCTCTACTTCTCTATCAGAGGTAGGTAGCACGTCTCATAATTAGACCTTTGGAATAATGGTTGGTCATTACATTAGTCAGAATTCCTAATTCTTTCAAAATTGTTTGTCTTAATGATATTGTTGTCTTTATATAAATAATTGTTCTACTGATAATGTTTACTTCTATGCATTGGTGCATACAAGTCTCCCCAGGTTTCTCTGAAACCATCCCCTACATCATTTCTTACAGCATACTAATGTTCTACCACACTTATATAGCCTACTTGGTTCATCCATTCCTAAATTTATGGGTACTCCCTCAGTTTCCAATTCTTTGCCACCTCAAAAAGAGCTATATATATATATATTATACATCTTTAGAATTTGTTTTGCTTGGGGCTAATTCCTCCCTAAAAGTAACCTCCTTCTAATCCCCTCCCTTCCCCCTTTTCCTTCTAATTCCCTATTTGAGTGAAATGTATTTCTGTATTAAACTGTGTCAGTGTATGTATTCTTAACTCTTTTGATCAGTTCAGGTGAGATTAAAGTCTTAGTCTGCATTTCAAATTTTTCATAAACAGGCCACCTCAGCCTTTTCCAAACTTTTTTTCCCTCAACTCATTGTGACCCCATGGACCAACTGTCCATGGGACTTTCTTGGCAAATATACTGGAGTGGTTTGCTATTTTCTTCCTTTTTTTTTATTCGGGCAGGGGTTAAGTGACTTGTCCAGGGTCACACAGCTAGTAAACATCTGATATCACTTTTGAACTTTCTGATTCCAGGCCCAGTGCTCTATTCACTGCACCACTTAGCATCTTCCAAATCACCTCAGTTGATTATCTCTAATTAGCCCTGTACATATCTTGTTTGCAGAGAGCTGTTTTTATGTTGTCTCCCTTAAGTACACTGTGGGCTCCTCGAAAAGGATAGGGTTATTGCCTTTCTTTTTAACAAATGCTTACTGACTATTGAAAATGCAAACACTTTTAGGCTTGGGGAGTGGGGAAAAGGCCTAGAGATAGTCTGTTAAGGGTCCTGGAAGCTTAATCCAAACATCATCATCCTCATTGGTGTGCCCAATACTCAAATTAAATTTTAAAAGTTTTCTGTCCATCTAAAATTAAAGTTTATAAACTTTTTGAAATACTTAGATTTCACTAGAGCCTGAGGAAGACAAGAAAAAAATATTAAATTTGCAAGTAGTTCAGAGTTGACTCTACAAGACTGGTTAAAATGCAATGCTGTGCTAAAGTGTAAATGGGCAATTCATTATCCTGTTGTCCACTCTCCAACTTGTGTCTGCTTGGTAGTTCAAGCAAGGAGTTGTCTTTGGAGGAGAGTTCAGAGACCTGGGATTAGAGGGTCCTCAGAGGCCAGGGTCCAATGCTCTCATTTGGCAGTTGAGGAAACTGCGGCTCAAGGAAGGAGCTCAAGGGAGGAAAACAGGTGCCTATATTTGTTTTGATGTTCTAACTCGATCCTAGCTGAGTTCCAGCTTCAAAATAAAAGCATACCATGAATGGCGGCATTACTTTTGCCAAGTTTTTCTGTATGCATCGATTGTTTCCCACCTTGAGTGCTTGCTGCACGAAGCGCCGAAGGCAAAAATAACAATAATAACTTATATTTGAATAGCACATTGCATTTTACAAAGGTCTTTTTGTATGTTTTCTGATCTGAATCCCACACCTGGCTCTACCATTTACTGAGGTGTATAACCAACCTTGAGCGAGTCATTTATATTCTTGACAAGACTAGCCCAGGAAAAAGAGTAGGGGATTTGGAGCTCACTGGCCTGGGTTCAAGTCCCAGCTCTGCCACTTACAATCCATGTAGCCTCGGCCTCACATCAGGGAGATTGTACTAGATGGTTCCGAAGGTCCTTTCCAGTTCTGGATCTGGGGAGCCTTGTCTCTAAAACAAGGATCATAATGTTCACACTATCTATTTTATAAATTAGTTGTGAGAATCAGATAATGGATGTGAAAGTACTTTAGAAACTAAAAGATGCTATACAAACATAAGGCATTCTTAGCAATAATAGTAATCATTCATTAATACTTTTTTATTTTAAAATTTTTTTTCCTTTTTGGAGGGCAATTGGGGTTAAGTGACTTGCCCAAGGTCACACAGCTAGTTTTTGTGTTAAGTGTCTGAAGCTGCATTTGAACTCAGGTACTCTTAACTCCAGGGCAGGTGCTCTATTCACTGCACCACCTAGCTACCCCGCATTGATACTTAAAATATAAAGAAAATAGATCTAATGAGCCTTTAAAAAATTTTACAATGACAAATTTTGAAGGGAAGGGAATACATATTTATCAAATGCCTATTGCCAGGCACTGTGTTAAATGCTTTACAAATATTATCTCATTTGATCCTCATAACAATCCTGGGAAATAGGTACCATTATTATCTCCATTTTATAATTGAGGAAATGGAGGCAGGAAAAGATTAAGTGACTTCCCCAGGGTCACAGAGCTAGCTAGTAAGTGTGATGATGTAATTCTAAAGGAAGGAGAGAATATTTAGCTGAGAATCATTTTTCTTCTGAAAAAATATTTTATTAGGAAATGCAGGAGAACATTTAGTTAATTAGGAACTTCTTGGCAACCTGGTTAAAAAAACTATTAGGACCATAAGATTTAGAGCTGCAAGGGCTCATCTGGTCCAACCCTTCTCAGTTTATATTCATTACAGAGAAGTGTTCAGGGCCACTCAGGCAAGGAATGGCAGGGCTCACCTTCAGTTCCAGCAACTTGGATTCCAAGTCAAGTCACCATACCCATGTATGACCCATAAACCTATGAATCTATGATCCAGGATGCCTCAGAGTAGGAGAGAGTTCATAGATGTTTGGTAAACAGGTGGCCAGGCTGCAGAATAGTAATTTCCATTTTAAATCATTACTAATGGCACCTGTAAATATCAAGGCAATATCTATGGAGAGAGTGCTCTGCTTAGAGTCAGGAAGATTCATCTTTGTGAGTTCAAATATGGCTTCAGACACTAGTTGTGTGATCCTGGGTAAGTCACTTGTTTGTGTCAGTTTCTTCATCAGGAAAAATGAACTGGAAAAGGAAATGGCAAGTCACTCCAGTTATCTTTGCCAAGAAAACGCAAAATGGGGTCATGAAGAGTCTGACATGATGGAAAATGACTGAACGACAAAAATGGTACTAGAATCATAAAACTGTTGAGCAAATCAGTGTCCAGATATAGGCAGTAAATGGTGTAAGTGGTCAGAAAGGGGTTGGCTTATTTCTTGATGGAGTTTAATGGATGTGGAATGATTTTAACTTACACCAATGAGGAGAAAGTGCTTTATTCTTGGGTAACTAGAAATTTTTAGGTAAAATGTTAGAGCTTGTAATTAGGGACTTTAATAGAGGATTTTTGAGCTAAAAGATCCTTAGACAAGATCTACCCCAACTCCTACATTTTACAAATAAGAAGACTTAGAGTCAAACAAGTCACATGATTAGGCCAAGTTCACGAAGCTGGCAGAACTGAGATTAGAACACAGGTCTTCTGACTGACACTCTAGCTATCATTTTACCATGTTAGAAAGAAGTACTTCCAGGAAGACACAAAATAATAGTTTGTAGGAGTTGAGGCCCAGTGTTATTGCCATAGAGATTTGATGGGAAGGGGTTATATTTGCTTTCTCAATTTTCTGACGTGCAATACATTTTTGGGGCAGTTAGGTGGTTGTAGTGGATGGATTGTCAACCCTGAAGTCAGGAAGACTCATCTTTGTGAGTTCAAATCTGGCATCAAATATTTTCTAGCAGTGTAACCCTGGGCAAGTCCCTTAACCCTGTTTGCCTCAGTTTCCTTACCTGTAAAATGAGCTGGAGAAGGAAATGGCAAACCACTCCAGTATATCTGCCAATAAAACCCCATATGGGGTTATGAAGAGTTGGACATGATTGAAATGATTTAAAAACAACAAATCCAGATGTTGAGAGGCAATATGATGGATGTAGCGGATGAGTTCTGTATTTGGTGCTCCAGGACCTTGGCTCAAATCCCAGATCCATCATTTATCTATCTAGGCAACTTTGGGCAATGGTTACTTAACCTCTCTGTTTTCACATCTGTAAAATGAAGGACCTCTAAATCTATGGCCCTGTGATTTAATGATGCTAATGCATCTAACATGTCTCATAGTTTCATGCTATATTTTCTTTCCTTGTGGTCACATGATTGGAATGAATTTTGTAAAGTGGCTCTATTGGATCCCAACAGGTCTGAAATGCTCAGCTATCAAGAGTTCTTAGTTTGGTAGTCTGTAAACCAAAAAAAATTTTTTTTTACTATTTTACTTCAATATAATTGATTTCTTTTGTAATCCTATGTATTTCATGATAGGCATTTTTCTGTGAGGAGACCTATAAGGCTTAAGCAGATTGCCAAAGGGATCTGTGACACACAGAAAGGTAAAAACCCCTGGACCGGAGGGATGGCACAGCTTCAGATCAATCACCTTTGCAGAAATGAGGCTGTATCTGAAATTACTATGTAATAAATAAACAAACAAACGAACGAACGAACGAACGAATGAATGAATGTAAAAAAATATAGTAAATTATTACACACTTGCCTTTCTGGTGAACTGACTTGTCCCTTCTCTGGGGCAGGTACCAAGATGCCTGTGGGGTGAGACAGGGACATATTACAGTTACTCCTACCTCCATCCACTTTCCTATCTAGTTAGCACATGACCTACATAGGGGAAGACTCTCTGGGTTACCTACACAATGGCAGTTTGTGTGGCAAAGGATTATTTGGAAAATTTCTTTTTTTTCCTGAGGATAAAATCAATTCTGTACAAAGGCAATATAAGCTCATGGTTATTCTTGAATCTACCAGTAATGATGCCTGGCCTTCCTTCTACTTAAATACTAATTAAACTTCTGCAAGTCAATGCACTGATTTACTAGCTCACTCCTAAATCAAAGGATGCCCAACCATCCTCTGACTGCTTCCTGCTTGCCTTGGAGGACTGGTAGCTGAGCTGAAACTATGGCTCTATCAAAGAAGCAGTCCCTACGATTCAGGCCTCCTCTTCCTGCTGGCCTTGAGGTGAAGAATCACTCTCAGGGTGTTGGAGTGGGTGCCTTTTTCCCCCACTGGGAAGAAGGTCATGAATTCATGGGTTCCTGGGAAAGTCTGTGTCTGGGATGGGGCCACCTCATGCTTATGTCTCTTTTACTTTAGGACGAGGTCTTGTGGTGTTGTAGGGTAACCCAAATCACATGCTACCTGATTTGGAGCCCACCATTAAGCCCCTTTATATTTATCTTTGTCTCTATCCTAAATCCTGTAACTGCTTGTAACAGTTTAAAGGCATAGTCCCTTAAGTTAGTACTTCCCTAAATCAAAAAGCCTTGAAGAAACATTTTATATAAGGATTATGGTGCAAGTCTGAATAGAGATCATAGGGCAAGTCTATTCCATGCAAGAGATCACTCTATTCTGGGATGCTGACCCAGCAAGGTCCTCTACCCAGGATGCTGACCAAGCAGGATCCCCCACACCCTTCACCCAGAACATGACCCTGACCTGTTCCATGACCCCAGCCTGTTCAGGGAATTCCACTGCCCCTGTGCCCTCCATCTTGTACCCTCCACCCTGGTATAGGAGTGACCCCTGTCACATGTTGCGCTATGATTCCCAAATTAGCCCTGAGCTATAGATCCAGCCAATGGCTGTTCTTGGCTTCTGTATGTCACTGCTTACGCTAGCTCCCCTCTCCAGTTGTGGTTTTTGCCTTTATAAACTCATCCTGTATCCCAATTCAGGGCTGCCTGATTTGAATGTATGCTCTGGGCAGTCTAAATTTATCTAAAAACCCAGATCCTAGCTGGCTCTTATTCTCTTCACAACAGAGGAACTTCAAAAAGCAACTGGCATCCCCAGGCACCCAGCAGCGGGATTTCTGGTTGCTGGTGTAATTGCAGTAGCAAATAGTGACCAAATGTTTGGGAGGGAAAGATTCACCTCAAGAAAGAGAAATAATCAGAAGATAGAGCCTTTTAGGGTGTTGCTTTGCCAGTACTCACTGGAGGTGAATTGTAAAACAGATAATAAGCAGCTCTCACAAAGGATCTGTTTGCAAATGAGCAAAAAAAGGCTGAATATTAGCCTCTCTTCCAGGCAGCTTAGTGGATAGATCCCTGAACCTGGAGTCAGGAAGACCTGAGCTCACATTCTGCTGGGCTAATAATTTAACCTCTGTTTGCCTCAGTTTTCTTATATGTAAAATGGGGAGAATAATACTACCTATCTCCCAGGGTTGTTGTTAGGATCATAATAATAATAAAACACTTAACACAGTGCCTGGCACAGAGAAAGTGCTATATTTTTGTTGTTGAGTTGTTTCAGTCTTGTCCGACTCTTTGTGACCCCGTTTGGGTTTTTTTTTGGCAAAGATATTGGAGTGCTTTGCCATTTCCTTCTCCAGCTCATTTTACAAATGAAGAACTGTGGCAAATAGGATTACATGGTTAAGTGACTTCCCCAGAATCACACATCTAGTATTTGAGGCTGCATTTGATCTCAGCTCCTCCTGTTTCTAGGACTGGCACTCTATCCACTGTGCCACCTAACTGCCCATAAGTGTTATATAAATGTAAGCCATTATTATGATGTTCTCTTTATGAATAAAATTGCCTGTCTCCAATTTGATTCATATTTTTATTCTGAGTAAAATTCTGTCCTTTCTCCACCCTGCATCCTCCTGCTCCCATTTTCTAAAGGGAGGACCCCCTTGCCCTCGACCCTCAATTAGAATTATTCCTCAGGAATCTGAAATGGCATGATACTGAAGCACTGAGACCCCAGTTCCCCTATTGATGCAGCTGCTAATGGCAGAACAATTAACTGAGGAGAGGTAAAGGGCATGAACTGGGGAAGGTTACAGACATCGGCATCAGCGTAGCAGTTCCTGGGAAGCCACCAGATTAGACTAGAATATAAGTCCCTTGAGACTGTTTCTCCAGCTTTGAAAAATCTTTGAATTTTTGTTTCTTATTTCTGGCACAGTGCTAGACTCGAAATCAGTGCTAAATAAATGCTTATTGATTGACTGATTGCAACTCACTTCAGCTGCCCTCTGTTCCTTTAACTCCACTGGTTTCCAATAGCTTCTTAGCTAAGGAATGTGTCTTTATTTTGCCCATATAGAATTTTTTTCAGTAGGATATAAACAGTATTTTGATGGCATTGTTTAATTTAATTACATGTATATGCACAGAGATAGATCTTAAAGGGTATTCTTCATTCCTGTCCCCAGAGCAACAGAGAAAAAATACTAAAACTGCACACACTTTAGGAGTCCACATGGTTTTGTTTGCTTGTTTGTTTTTCCCAAGGATATTTCCACATTCCGAGAGAATCACAGAATCTTAGAGAGGGAAGGGGCTTCAGAGGTCATTTGGTCCAACCTGTCTATATTACAACAAAAATCCTTTCAATTAAATCCAAACATACCTGAGAAGTGGTCACCTTGCCTTTGTTTGAAAAGTCTTGGTTAGTTGAAGGAAGAGAAAGACTTAAACTGAAAAAGGAGATAATTAGGAGATTTGGAGGATGTGGGAATTATGAAGATCAGAAACTGGAGATGGACATTCTGGTAAAGGCAAAAGAAAAGAACTTATGGTGAGGAACTTGAGCTAGAAGAGGTTTTCTGGAGGAAGAGGAAGACCTGGGAAGAAGACCCCAAGGTGAACCAGGACCTGATGAAACAGGTCACAGGAAAATATAGACCAAGGAGTAAGAAGCCAGAGACAGAAACTATTTGATTTATGGACCAGGAAATAAATGGAATACATTTCCACTTGGGAACATGTTCTTCAATCCATTTTGATAGAAAGTAATTGAATTCATGATAACACACTTTCAATTTTCTGGGCATTTAAAATACAATATTAAGAGGAAGAAGCTGGAGTTAGCACCATCTCCAGAGATCAGGAAAAATAAGCATCATAGAGTTAGAAGTGACCTGAAACTGGAGCTTTCCTTGAAAGCATTTTGTTGGGGGTAGCTGTCATTTCTCGATCTACCTAACAGCAAAACAAACAAAAATGTACTTTAAAATATTAACTTTATTATATATAAAATATTTATATATGTTTATATATTTATTATATATAAAATATTTATATATGTTTATATATTTTAAAGGAATAGCAAGGTTTGCAGTTTCATGTGTAATCTTTTTTTTATCATTATACTGTGTATGTTATGGAAATACTTGTTTTAGTCCATAAATTAAAAATAATTTTTAAAAGCAAAAAAAAAATCTGTAATTCAGGCTTTCATTCTGATTAGTCTTTCTTAAACTGCCTTCTTCCCATTTATTTAAATAAATTAGCTGTTGCCCTACATCTGAAGAATTAGGAAATAGCATAAATTTAGGCACTGTAATCTTTTCTTTCAGCTATTTAGTGTCTAGCAGTACATACAAAGAAAGCCATGCTCTTCAGAGAAAAAATGTGAGCTCAGGCCAAAGTGTCTCAACTACTGTTAGTGACATCTCAGAAACTCAGGAATTCTCTATGCCTGTGTCCTATCTTCCTGTGTTTACCTGTCAAACACAGGGAAATTGAGTTGTGGTGATTTCCCTCCCACAGACAGGAAGCAGCAGGATTGTCCCCAAAAGCTAGATCAAAGCATAGAAAAAGGAAATCTAAGTTTATATGTCAGTTTTCTTTAAAAAAAAAAAAAAAAGCAAAAATCTGGACAAGTTAGAGCGATAAAAGATCTGCTCTGTCACGTTCCTTTGGAATACCACATGATTGCTGAAGAACATGATTTATCTTTCTATAATCTGCACAACTATTTGATAATTATGATTGTTATTAAAGAGAAATACATAACTACCTTAAGACTTTTTAGAAGAAAGCCAAAGTATATTTTAATCTAATGACATTGAAAACAACTTTTTACAACAAATGGTAATAGAAGGATCGTTTTGGCTGTGCCTCTAACCTTGCCTGACCTTGAGAAATGGGCTTCGGTTCCTTTCTCTGAAGAAAAAAAACAAAAAGAAAGTAGAAGGGTCTGGAATCTCGGATTCTGTAAATTAATTGTCCTAGCCCTTCCTGCTCAAATTCCACGGAGAAGTTTGCATTAAGCACAATAAATTTAAGTTTGGCTGTGTTTCTTACAGAAGGGCGGGTGGGTGATGGAAACCTTAGGGGCACAGACATCCCTAGAGGGTGGTCGGGGTTTGACGTTGAGGTGTCGGGGTGGGGAAGCCCAGAATCCACAAGGTCTCAGGGAGGGAGCCCAGGCAGGTCCCGGGGGAGCCGCTCCAAGGAGCCCACGCCTGGGCGGGCGCCGGACTCTGTCCCCGGCCGCACCCCCTCCAGGGCGGGGCATGAGCCCAGCAGGCACCAGACGGGATGCCCCTCCCCTGGGCAGCTGAGACTGCCGAGCTCCCGGGAAGGCTAGGAGCCGGAGAAGGACCCGGACAGTACAAGCTCGGAGCCCCCAGACCGGGACATTCCCAGCCGCCAGCCACCAGCAGCCAGAGGTAGCTTCGGCCAGGAGGGAGGGTGGGGCTGCACCTTTCCTGGTTCCGCCAGGTGCCTAGGGGCGGGGATTGCCCCGCGCAGCTGCCCCTGGCTTCCCGCCGGCCTTGGCCGAGCCTCTTCCCTAGATTAGGTCCGGGCTGTGGTCAGTTTCCCCCCTTTCCTTACCCTCGTGCTGTGCTAGGGCTCTGAGGGCAAGCAGGCGCACAGTATGCCCAAAGGGGCGTGCGAACCCCGCCCCTGCCACTGCCCACCGCGCACGAGATGCTTTACAACCCTGGGGCGGTGGCGATGCACCTCTGAGGCCCCTTCACCTCCAGATCGGGGATCTTGTGAACTTCCCTGCCCTTGGTTGGGAGAGGTTGAGTTTTCCCAACGTGTTGCTTGATTGTGGTTGGTTGTGTGGCTTGGTCTCACGGATGTTTCATTTTCTTTGTGATTTATTGATGACTTATATAGCTCCAAGCCTTACTCAGAGTATGCTCATGTATGCTCAGCATTAGTTCCTCTAAATTAGAACTTTCTACATACCCATAGTAGAAACATAGAATTTGATATATGGGAGAGCATTTAATCTAAGTAGAAATTTTCTCTGCAGAATTCCGGACAAAACTTCTCCTTCAGAATTTCAGCTGGAGGGGAATTCACCAT
Organism: Petaurus breviceps papuanus; assembly: GCF_028583685.1. Taxonomy (NCBI): domain Eukaryota; kingdom Metazoa; phylum Chordata; class Mammalia; order Diprotodontia; family Petauridae; genus Petaurus; species Petaurus breviceps. The sequence continues at coordinate 9,785,810 of NW_027185664.1, forward strand.
CTTTTACAGTTCAGTCCACTGTGGGGAAACTCTGATTGTTAATAAGCCTTTTCTTAACCCAGAGCCTAAATTTATCTCTCTGCAACGTCTATGCATTGTGACTGCAGAGGGGGAGAAAAGCCCCTCTGTCATCTTCCCGCTATTCACCACGTCTTACTTGTGATGGGATTAGGGTGCCGGTTGGGCATTTGGGGGCTCTGAGTGTTTTTAGGAAGAAAAATGAATGCCGTTCTGTGTTATTGACTCCCCAGCCTTCACAGACAGGTAAAAGAAGCAAAAGGGCCATTTGTTTGTCATTTAATGCGTGCCTTTTCTGCTCCAGTAGAAGTATCATAAGGTGATTTGCAGAGGGATCACTTTTCCTGGAAGGAGCTGAAGGGTCACAACAGGTCAGTGGAGAGTGCTTTAGGTATAACAGTGAAATTAATTTTGTTTCTTCTCTCCCCTTTGGAGGCAAAAATCAGTAGACAAGAAGGCACAAGCCAGCATGAACTTCAACATAAGGGAGCTGTAGGGATTAAAAAAAAAAAATTAAGTCAGTGTAAGAAAAATGCTTCTTGCTTGCTTTGAAGTCCTTTCAATTCCTTATTTAAATCTAAGCTACATGAAGAGGGACAAAATAGAAAAGGAAATCATTCTTCATTGGCTGTAGGAGGGAAGGGGACCAGAGTGATCTCTCTTGTTTTGCTTCTGTCCAATGCTATTAAAAATTCACCTTTGTGTAAGTCACAGTTTCCAGAAATTTGAGCTCTTCTGGTGTCTCAGGTGCTGTGGCTTTGGCAGACACAGTCGGTGATGCTGTCACACTCTTTGGCTGCTTTTTTTTTTTTTCTCTACAGGATTTGAGAGCAAATTTTACTTTCATGGCTATTGAAGAAAATCCACTACCCTTAGGAATAAACAGAAATAGGAAGTACCCTGATTTCCCTCCTGCAAAGGGACTGTTACCAAGGAAAGAAGTAAAACATTACATTAATATTGTTCTCATTCTTGGCTGGGGGGAGAGGGGAGTAAACTTTTAACTTTTAAGATTTAAGTATCACTTTTAACATTTAAGTATCAATAGCTCCCCTGAACAAAATGTAAAGATACTCTTTTTAAAATGCAGAGCCTGCTTAGGTTTTATATATGATTATGAATCATAGTCACAGAATATTAGATTTGAAATAGATCTTAAAGATTTCTAAGGCCCAAACCAAAACTACTACAGGGTGGACCCTGAAGTTCATTGAAGTTAAGTGACTTGCCTATTTACTTGACAACCACTGACTGGCCTTAAAATGGACTCAGTACTATCTTCTTAGGATCCTGGAATGCTAGGAATGAAATCCAGGGGTTCTTAACCCTTTTTATGCGTCACAGGTTGCCTTGGCCAGTGTGGTGAAGCCTATTGATCCCTTCTCAGAACAATGTTTTTAAATGCATAAAATAAAATTCATAAAATTACAAATGAAACTAATTATATGGAAATAAAGGTGAATTTTTTTCTCTCATTCAAGTCTATGAACCCCCTGAAATCAATCTGGGAACCTTAGCTTTAGAACTCTTAATTGAATCCCACCCCCTTCATTTTTCACATGAGGGAATTGAGGCTCTGAGAGGTATAAGTTGCTCAATAAATTAAGAGCTAAGTTACCCAACTAATCAGATGGCTTATGATATGCTTAGCAGTGGGCTGAGGTTTTAAAATATTTAGCTAAGGTAGCCACTTATCCTGTTTTATTTTTAATGCTATTTTTCACTGAAACATCATTAGTTTGCATAAGTCAATTCTTTCTATAAAGCCATAATAGAAACATAGAATTTCACATATGGAAGAAAGTTTAATCTAAGCAGGAATCTTCCCTGCAGAATTCTTGACACCCAGTTTCTGCTTGAGAATTTCCACTGAAGGGGAATTCACCCTGTGGGGTAACTTTGATTGTTAGTAAGCCTTTTCTTACCCAGAGCCTAAATCAGTCTCTCTGCAAAGTCTACCCATTGTTCCCACTTCTGCCCTGTGGGATCTGAAAAGAACAAATATAATCCTTCTTCTGTATGACTGAGGTGGTTTCTGGGAGGGCTTTGTTTGAGAAGGAGATACTCCAGGGGTTGACTGATTACGTGAGAGGGGTGTGCCCTGGAGTATGTAGGGTATTGGTGACAGTGGTATTCTGAAAGTTGAGAATGAAAGAGGAAGAGCTTGTACTCAGATGTGTACCACCAGGGCCAGTCACATTCTTTGGGTATAGACTTATTTGTTGACAAATTCCAAAATTTTCCCATTGGCAAAGGAAAGTTTGTTCTTTTTGTCTCAGTTTTGCTTAGCATCTTAAAATGCTACTATGGATGCCTTCAAAAGCACTTCTCAGGAAGGAAGGAGAAAGTTGTAGATTTCATCATATATACTTGGTAAGTGGGGTATTGCAAAAACTTGTATAGATGCTATAACTTGAATATCAGAATATTTCAATTTTTACCACATTACAAATTAGATTATAAGCTACAGAAAGGAAAGGATAGTATTTTAGTCATTTTTATTTCCCCCATCAGCCAGGCATAACAATGCTAGCTAGCATTTATATAGTACTTTCTGGTTTGCAAAGAAATTTTATATAGCTTAAATAATTTAATATATCATATACCTTCACTTTATACATTCTATCATATATACTTAGGGAAATGTTGTTTATTTACTTCAGTTTATCCAACTCTTCGTGACCTCATTTTGAATTTTCCTGGCAGAGATATTGGAGTGGTTTACCCTCCCCAGCTCATTTTACATATGAGGAAACTGAGGCAAACAGGATTAAGTGACTCACTCAGGGTCACCCAGCTAGTAAGTGTCAGAGGCCAGATTTGAACTCAGGAAGGTGAGTCTTCTTGATTCCAGACCCAGCGCTCTATCTGCTGTAGGACATAACTGCCCTGGGTTAATACTCTCATGTATAATACACACATATATATATATATATATATACATACATATAAACATATATACACATGGACGTCTATTATATATATCTCTGTGTGTATATATACATCTATACATATGTATATATATATATACATACACACATATTTGTCTACAACATAGTGGATATCCAGACCAAGTGGACAGGGAGGAAAATCTGGGCAGCTAGGTGGTACAGTGGACATAGTGCTGGGACTCAGGAAGACCTGAGTTCAAATTTGGCTTCAAGATACTTAGTAGCTGTGTGACCTTGGGAAAGTCACTTAACCTCTGTTTGCCCCAGTTTTTTCAGCTATAAAATGAGGGATAATAACACCTCTCTTCCAAGATTGTTGTGAGGATTGTTAAGGAAGGTTGATCCCTGAGCCTGGATCAAATGAGATAAATGTAAAGCATGTAATAGTGCTTGCTGGATAGTGTGTGCTATATAAATACTAGCTGATATTATTAGTGCTGCCTCTGACATATACTGGCTTTGTGACTATTGCAAGTCACAACCTCTCAGGTCCGGGGTCAGCAAACTATGGCTGTAGGGCCAAATTCTACCCTTGGAAAGGTAAGAACTTTTTTTTTTAATTTTCAAATGCAAGAAAACTTTTTTTTAAATTAAAAAAAAACTTTGTTAGCTTACCACTGACCCCTATTCTAGGCACCCCTCTATAACTGTAAGTTGCACAGAAGGTGCTGACCTGCATTGGTGGAGAGAATTTCCTCTTTAGGGACTTCCCTGGATCAATGAAATCACATGTCAAGGCCCTGTCCCTCTGTCTCCCACTGCCTAGCACAGATCTTTGCACAGAGCTGGTGTTTTAACAAATGAATGGGTAAGTGGATGAAATGATGATACCGAATGATATAACAGAGACCTTATTGGCCTATGGGTTCATCTTTTGTATGGTTAGCAGGATCATTTTTCTGTAATGCTACCCCCAAGCTGACTTTCTAATTACCCTGTTTGCCTCACCAGCAAATCATGTTTTTTAATGGCCATTAACCCTTTTATGCTGGAGGAATTGGTTTATCGTACAGGATATGCCCATGAGGTGCTGGGTAATCCCTCCTTGGGTCTCAGTAACCAGCTGGGAGATTTCCTTGGCAAGGTTAACCCCTGTTAACAATAACAGGATGAGGCCTTGTTCTGGCCTTACTGTCTGCTTGATAAAGCATAAACTTGCCTTGTACCTTGTCTGCACTGGCCCACTGACAACATCTTAAGGATGTTCAGCCATTTGGGGGCTCTACACTTCAGTTAGGCCATTAAAGGAAGGAGCTAGACAGAATGAAAGAGGTGATAGAGAAAAGCGGGTTGGATACATGCTGACACACTGAGTCTAGTTTCCTGGAGGGAAGCCAGTGTGGCCATGTAGTCCCACTGGGGGCAGGCCTAGTGCCAGCTCCCTGTTAATTGTGATTCAGGCCAAAATGAGAAACTTGAAATCATTGAAGAGTTAACAAATGGGGGTTTACTTTGCCCTAACACAGCAAGGATATGCAAAAAGTATACAATGGCACTTAGATTCTATAAATCCCCCCCCCCCACATCTAGTCATCAAGGCAAGCTAGGTATGGTGACTTGTAAAGTCTTCAGACATTCACTGAGTTAGAGGGGCCTTGATTCCATATTGATGGGACTTTTATACCCTTAGGAAAACAGTAAACAGAGTCAAGGGAGGCAGGGCAGGGGACAGATTTGTTTACTTGTAGGAAAAAACTAATCGTTGTTACTGGAAAACATGGAAACACATGACTTCCCTGGGAAATCAGGTACACGAAGGAGCTACAAGCCCTAGGACAGGAGGGAAATGCCTAGCCTCAGAGCTGATAGCAGGAAGAGTTCCTAGGCCAATTGTGGATCTCTCGGAACATGAGTTGGTAGTGGTGACAAGGTGTAGCAGCAAGCACCCCAAGCGCGTCCTCAGGGTTTGCAGCTACCACAGGTTCTTGGATCTGCTTTGTTAAAGGAAAGCAACTCAAAATGGGTTAACAAACTTACTTTAATCAGTCAGACATATATCGTTTACCTTGTTCAGGAGAAAAGGTCAGCACCCTGAACCTCAAAGTATACAGGCATAATTATCAAGACAGAAACATCAAGTAGACAGATTTCCAAACTGTCCAACCATTACATCCATACCCAGTCAACATCTGGGTTTCCACATTCTGGGTTTTTCAAAGCCGGGGGACTCTCAACAACGGCTTCCCAGAATTCAGATCAAATCACAGAATATTTCTCAAAGTGAGTGCCAAAAACAAAGCTACACATCAGGGCTTATATATCCTTCTCCTGGCTCAGAGAATGTAACAACCTTATTGACTCACTGGCCAATCAAGAAGTATCTACTGAAAAACAAGCCTCCCCCACCCCAGGCTTCAGGTGCACATTAGCCTAGGGGCAGGGAAGATCTTTAAAATTTACATTCTTATTACACAAGGGAGCTGAGGAGCTTCTGGACCACAGTGATTTCCTAGAGCGAGCAGGACCTAGCATCTCAAAGCAATAAAGGGTAGCACCATGCTATCGGGAAACAAAGCTGGACCTTGCTCTTTGCCAGTGCTGTTGGGAACTGTGTGAGGTGGGGGACTTGATCGACTACCTAGCCTGATTTCCATCTGTGTATCTATGTGTCTGTAGAGGTCAATCCTATAGTTATATTACTTTAGAAAAATAAGGTAAACTGAGTGACAGTGGTCTGAGCACCATCAATTTATCAGTTAGGGCAGTAGTAACCAATTGGATCAGTAAACTCTCTCAATGATCAAAGACCCTGATGTAGGGTTTACTAGCCTTAATATAGTTTTGGGGAGTGCAGAGTTAGGTAGGTGAGGAAGACAATTCATTTGGTGACAGAGGAGACAGAATTGTGGGGGAGGGGACAGTATGACTGGTTATTTTTTTTTTTAAGTGGACAGGCACACCCAGGTGAGGCTACTGACCACCCTACTCTGACAATTAAGGAACCTTCATTGTTTTATAGGACCCATCAGCATCTTGCAGACCTTGTTAGTGGAGCTGAGTTAGTCTCCCTGGCACCTGGAAGGGTTTGTTAGGGAGATAGGACCCTCCTTAAGTGAACGAGGACAGGCAAGGATGGACAGTATATCTTGTGGAAATGTACCAGGTCAGCACGTAAGCCACCAAAGATAGCAAACATATGTTATGGAATGTTCCAGGAGCTGGAAGTGTAAGGGATAACAAGTTTTCTTTTAAGTAACTCAGAGGGGGAACTGAACTCCTGTGACTAAGAAATGTGAACTGTTGGAGTCCACCTGCAAGGTTAGAGGTAGTGGACCAGACTCCCTGGTCCTGCATCCAGGGAGTGCACCCAGATCTGCATCCCTCAAGTGTAACAGATTTCTATGAGGTAAGAATAGAACAGTGATTAGTAGGAGAACTGGATTTCTGAACTTAACTCACTACAGGCCGGCTGAATTCAGAGACAAAGAATCATGACTTCTTAAGCAGTTACAGGATAAAAATCAATTAACTGTAAAAGGATCAGTTATAAAATGCTACAGATCAATATAATTCCTTCAGTAGTACTGTATGTCTAAAGCAGAGGTGTCAAATATGAATGCTCTGGGGGAACCAGATTAAAATGTAATTAGAAAATATTTTACAAAAATAAATAAAAATACAGTAGAACATAAATAGCATAAATATATAGTTTTCACTGTAAGTGGTATCCAACTCAAAGAGAAATGGGGGCCACTAAACCATAAATATGGATGCTGGCAGCATATTGACTTTAAAGTGTAATATATTTTATTCAACTTTTAATTTATTTTGTCTAATATTTCCCAATTATATTTTAATCTTGTTTCCACACACCTGGTACTGTTGGTCGTCTTATGTGGCTTTGTGTTTGACACCTGGGGCCTAAAAGACCATGCATGACTTTGGGAGAGATGAAGGCCCACTTAAGTAAAGAAAGTAGCTTGTCTTCACATGTTATGAACCTGGGTACAAGTTCTCTATATTTCCTATCATTTCCCTTCTTTGTGGAAGTCTAGACATAAGCTGGGCAGCTAACTAGTGCAGTGGATAGAGTCTAGGCCTGGAGTCAGGAAGACCAGAGTTCACATGTGGCCTCATACACTTACTAGCTGTGTGATCCTGGTCAAGTCACTTAACCTCTGCCTCAGTTTCTGCAGCTGTAAAATGGGGAGAATGATAGTACCTGCCTCTCAAGATTGGTGGATCAAATAAGATAATAACTATAAAACACTTAGCTCAGTGCCTAGTACATAGCAAGCCCTTTGTATATATTACCTATTATAACTAGAAGAGACCTTCAGTGATCATGTTAACCCAACTCCCTCATTTTACAGATGAGAAACTGAATCTCAGAGAGATTTTAATTACTTGCACAGTTGGGATTAGAACCTAGGTCCTCTAGCTTGAGTGTGATGCATTTTCTACTTTGCATTTTACATCTCTCTTGGGCTGATTTTGAGGCATTTTGCCATGCTTTTGATTTGGTTCCCCTTCCTGTTTCAGGCACTATGGCATTAAACATTTCCTACTCAAAAAACCAAAATAGGGGCATCTAGGTGGTGCAGTGAATAGAACACCAGCCCTGGAATCAGGAGGACCTGAGTTCAAATTCGGCCTCTCTCTCTCTCTCACACACACACACACACACACACACACACACACACACACACTATCCTGTGACGTTGGGCAAGTCACTTAACCCCAATTGCCTACCTTTCCTCCTCCAAAAAAAAAGCAAAAAAAAAAAACAACCGAAAATAAAAACTGACCACGAAAAGTAATCATTATAAATGGTAAACAGAATGCTCATCTGACCTCTGGTACAGTTACTGATGTTCAGTTTCTTTATAATTATAAAATGCCCGAACGATTGAATGGCCTATGCACAGGACACCGCCTCCTTCTCGGCTTTGAGACGGCTGGACTGAGGTTAGCTAACTTCGCTCCTCCATGCCAGCAAGACTCTGGGTGTTTTACAGACTCAGCTTATTTTAAATGGAGTTTAGCAGCTGTTTTTCATCTTATCACTGGCATCCCTCAACACTTCCCCAGGCTACTCCTTTTTTTTTCTTAGACTCAACATTTTTTTCCTTTACTTATGTGTTTAAAAAAAATCTTTCAAATATCCCCTGAATTATTTATCATTTATCAACGTGTTGATGCTCTGTGGAGAGCCTTGTATTAGGGAAGCTAAAATAATAACAGTTAGCTTGTATATAAGGGGTAGGGTTTTTTTTGTTTGTTTTGTTTTAGGCCCAGTGCTGTGATTTCACTACAGTAGGGAAACTCCCTCAACCAACCAAGGTTAATTAGGACAACCCATTACAGCAGTTCCAATGAGGGCTATTTGTGTGAGTTCTAGGAATTTAAAATTGAGGCCTGACCAGTTTTTCAAACTCGTTATAACTCTTACTTTGTTGACAAAAGCTAAACTGACAGCCACACTCTGGAGGGGGAAGGAGAAAATGGCTACCAGACAAAAGGCCAAATGAGGCTAATTGGAGGATTGTCTTTACTGGGCTGGAGGTGGAGAGGATGCTACAGGTTCCAGGTTTGAGTCCAGATTGGGGGAAAGGGCATGGCAGCTCTACACCTGGCATCCTAGCTGGCCCTTTTTGTACAGGAAAAGTCTGATTTCTGAGGCATGTTGGGACAGTAACCCTAGGTTTTTCAGGGGCTCCAGGATGGTGATTTGGCTAAACAAGATGTTATCTAGTATTAAAATTTTTTTTTTCAGCATGGTAATTGATGGTAGGGGAAATAGAAGGAGAAAGAAAGTAGGGAGAAAATCTGACATCCCCATGGCTGAATTTAGACTCCTCTCCTCCCCTCCCCTCCCCTCCCCTCCCCCTTCACCCTCCTCCTCCCCCTCCACCCCCAGCAAAATAGGGGCTTGTTCTTTATGTCTTTGGTTGGGTTTCTGAGAAACTTGTCTCAACACTGACGGTCATGAGCTCATACAAAGAACAAAGGTGTCAACATTTGTTCAGGGCTTGAATTTTTTATATCTTAATTCTTATTCAGTTTACCGTCTGAAAAGGTTAACATTCTCTAGGAATTTTGGCTGATAGGGGTTATGGTGGAGAGAGTGCTATACTTGGAGTTAGGAAGTCCTGAGTTCAAATTCTGCTCAGACAGGATGTAGATATATGACTCTTGGCAGTTCACTTAACTTGTTTCAGCTTCAGAGATATGAAGATCAAATGAGTTATTCATAAAGTCCTTTGCAAACATTAAAGAGATACAGAAATATTTGTTATCATTATTTAATATTTTGGGATTTCTTGCATCTAAGAGGCAGGTCAGAAGGCAAAATAGGCCCCAAATAATGCAGGTTTTCTCTAACTGTTAGCCTTACAGAGTTCCCCAGTCTACAAAAGGTTAAGTGAATTACCCCGGTTCACAGTACATTCATGGTAGAGCCAGGACTTGAACCCAGGCAGGTGTTATGTTATTGGGATTAAAGATCTTCCCCACCCATTAACAGGTCTCAGGTAGAGCCCATTAAGGGAAGCTTGCTTAAGGGAAGCTTGCTAGTAGGAAGTCTTTCACACCTTTTGCTAATTTCTAATTAGGCAATGAGTCATTATATATATATATTCTGAGTTGGTATTTTGCTTTGGGGACTTGCTTATGAGAAGGATCTTGTGATTCCCTGGTCAAAATTCTGAGTGGCCATATGTTCAGAACTCCCTGACTGCTCAGATATGAAGGCTCTCTCGATCCAGGGATGTATGTAAAGTGTATAGCAATATTGCTTTGATTCAGGCATTCAGAGCCCTGTCTGTTGGTCTTTATTTCTCTGCTTGTATTTTCTCTGAAGTTCAGGGTACTGACCTTTCCCCTGAACTAGTGAATGTAATTAAAAAAGATTATTGACCCCTTAAATAGCTATCTTTCCTAGTAAAGCAGATCCAAGAACTTGTGCTAGCAGATCTTCTGGATTCCTCATAGGATCCTCTGTCCTTTACATCTTGCTGCTTCTTGTGTAACATATTGTATTATATAAATGATTTCCTCAACATAAGTCTAGGAGAAAGTAAAATATCTTAGGTAATGGAATACTCACAGAATGAGGAAGTTAGTTTTTCTAGCTAAAAAATCAGGGTTCATGTGAAAATCCTTCTAATAGGTCTGATTGCTTTCTTGCCTTAATTCGTTTTTAGTTGTCATTCAGGTGTTTTTTAGTAGTGTCTGACTTTTTGTGACCTTGTTTGGGTTTCCTTGGCAGAGATACTAGAGTGGTTTGCCATTTTATTCCCCAACTAATTTTACAGATTAGGAAACTAAGGCAAATGGTATTGAGTAACTTACCCAGGGTCACACAGTAAGTGTCTAAAGCCAGATTTGACCCAGGTCTTCCTGACTCCAGTGACTTGCTGGCAAGTGTATGAGGCCATATTTGAACCCAGGGTTTCTCTTGACTGGAAACTTAGTGATCTATCCACTTGACTGGATCCACTTGACAGATCTCTTGACTGGAAACAGTGATCTATCCACTGCAGCACCTAGTTTCCCACCCCTGCCAACGGGACTCTAAATAAAGTAGATCTGTATCTAGAAGGGCCAACACTTTCATTTTACAGAGGAGGAATTGAGAGCCAGAGAGCTCAAGAGACTTGCCCAAGGTCACACAGTCAAGTCAACCAGCTTATGAAAGCATTTTCTATATGCCCACTACTCTATTTAGTGCTGGGGTTACAAAGAAAGGTAAGACAACTAGTCCCTAGCTCTCCCATTCACAACTTGTAAACAGCTAGAGAGATACATGCTGCATAAAGGGTTAGATGAAAGGCTTTCTGAGAGGGGAATGAATTGGAAAAGCTGGGGGTCCAGCAGTAGCTTTCTGGAGTGGATGGGAGTTGAGCTGAGTCATGTAGGAAGAGGCAGGTGGAGCATTCTATGCCAAGAGCAAAGACATGGAGTCATGTGTTTGGGAAACTGCACATAAGCCAGCATTGCTGAACGTACAGTACATGGAAAAAATTAAGGCTGGAAACATATAGAGGAGGCAGGTTTAAAATGTTTTAAATGCCAGAGGACTTTAGATTTGGTCCTAGAGGTAAGGAGCTGCAGGAGCTCAGTGAGAGGGGTGTATGTGGGTGTATGTGTGTGTGAGACATAGTTAATGCTTAAATATTAGAAAATAATCTTTGCAACTGAGTGGAGGATGAATTGTAGAAGGGAGAGGCTTGAGGCAGTATTCAGTAGTCTAAATGACAGTGGGTGGAGGCTTGAACTCCAATGGCAGTTGTGTGATATGAGAAAAGGGGACGTATAATAGGAGATGTCATGAGGCTGGTTGGCCACATAGAAGAGAAGTTCAAAAAGTATTTGTTGATGTGGGATTGTAGCCTTAATCTCTTTCTTTAGCTATAGTCTTTCCTGGATACGTGTGTGTGTGTGTGTGGCCTCTAACCCCAAATCCAACACACTTCCCACTGATCCCATTCCTACTATTTTGTGATTTGTGATTTGTGAACTAACACAGTGATTTACCTTGATGGGGCAGAATACTGGGTCAGGTGCTCCAGAGGTGACATTTGGGAACTCAGCTTCTAGGTTCCCTGGCATGGATAGCCTTGAACACTGAGCTGTTTGGGGCTCAATATTTGTCAAAGTATTTATACGTGGCCAGAAGCAATGAAAGCCAATGGGAGTCTAGCCGTGCTGTTTGCACCCATTCCTAAGCCCACCTTTACCCATTCTGCCCTTGTGTATTTTCAGTTGCAGCCTCTTGTGGTTTTCAAAGATTCAGCAATATATTTTAGGTCACAATGAACCATAATACTTCACAACAGAATAAACTTAAGTTTGTTAAACTTTCATTTGTGTAAAATCTTTACACAGCCCTTCAGCCTATTAGAATAATTTCCAGGTAATGCTGAAAGTGCAAATTATTCAGAAATAATTTGTTGTACTGCACTTCAACCAATGATGGAAACAACAGAAGCAAACAAAACAAATCAGTAATGTGGCAGTAGGCATTGTGGCCCCTGAGTTAGGGAGACTTGTGTCCAAGCTCTGCCTCTGACTCATACAGGCTGCCTTGAACGGGATAGTCACCTAACTTCTCAGTGCCCCAGGAAACGCTAATATCACAAGGTGCAAAGTTCACTCTCTGAATGAATAATGAGGAGTTTTCTCACAGGGAGTTTCCTTAGCCAATGAAATTACAGTTTTGATTAAAAAATAAAAGCATAATTTGTAATTCTTTAAGGAGGGGGGAAAAACCAAGATTAGAAATAGCTCATGCATGTCCTTCAGTTCAATTTCATCATCCCACATGAGATTAATCCACCTTACACTGGATGTCAGACTTGTGACATTCATATATTACTAGGGGAGCAGGTAGGAATTTTATATTTAGCAAAAGATCAACTTTTGTTTTTTTTTTTTCCTGTTTTGGGAGGGCAATTGGGGTTAAATGACTTGCCCAAGATCACACAGCTAGTTTTTGTGTTAAGTGTCTGAGGCCGGATTTGAACTCAGGTCCTCCTGACTCTAGGGCCAGTGCTCTATTCACTGTGCCACCTCGCCACCCCAAAAGATCAACTTTCACAGGAGTTTGAAGAGACTTTATTCAGTTTCTTGTGTTAGTTCCTATGTCGCTACTTTTACTGTATAATTTAATCACATACATTTCCTAATTTTGTCCTCTGGAGCAGTTTCCAAGGTCAGTAACAATTTTAAAAGGGAAGAATTGGGAGGCTGCTAAGTGTTGCAGGAGATAGAGCGCTGAGTCTGTAATCAGGGAGACGTGTGTTCATGTCCTCAGACACTTCCTGGCTTCGTGGTCCTGGGCAAGTCAGTTCCCCTCCCTCAGCTTCTGTTTCCTCATCTGTAAAATGCAGGTGATGATAATGATAGGACCTACTTCCCAGTGTTGTTGTGAAGATCAAATGAGATACTTGTGAAGCTCTTTGCAAACCTTAAAGTGCTATATTAGAGCTGGATCTTACTATCTTTTAAAAATTATTTATTTTTAAAATTGTTATTTTATTTTAAATTATTTATTTATTAATTTATTATAAATTTATATTAATGTAATTCATTATAATAATATAATTATAATATAATAAATTATATATAAATAAATTATAAATTTATTTTAAAATTTAAAATTATTTGTTTCAAAAAAATTTTGTGTTCTGAATTCTATCCCTCCCTTACACTCTTCTCCCACCCATTGAGAAGGCCAGGAATGTTATCTCAGTTATACATGTGAAGTCATGCAAAATATTTCCATATTAGCTGTCTTCCAAAAGAAAACACACACAAACATATTTCCATATTAATCCTAGCTATTATTAATTTTAAGGACTGTTCTCTAACAGTCATATTGCATGGAGGGGCATTCACAGAATCACAGAGGAGGAGGGACCTCAGCAGTCCTGACCAGCCTACACACAAGGAATCCTCCCTATAACATACCCCCAGGTGGTCATCCATTCTCTTCGGGAAGACCTCCACTTAAAGGGAACATACCCCATCTTGAGGCAGCCCATTCCACTTTTGGACAGCCCTAATTTGGGGGCATCTAGGTGGCACAGTGCATAGGAGCACCAGGCCTGACATCAAGAGGACCTGAGTTCATATTTGGAATCAGATATCTACTAGCTGTGTGACCCTGGGCAAGTCACTTCAACTTTTAGCCTCAGTTTCCTCATCTGTAAAATGAGCTGGAGAAGAAAATGGCAAACCTCTCCATTATCTTTGCCAAGAAAACTCCAAATAGGGGACACAAAGAATTGGACACGACTGAAGAGCAATAATAATTTTTAGGATATTTTTTCCTGACATCGTCTTTGTTGGCCTCCTTTGCATCTTCTACTCATAACTTCAAGTTCTGCTTTCTAGGGTCATATAGAACAAATCAAATTCCTCATTTATATGACAGTCTTTCACATTCTTGAAAGCAGCTGTCATGGACTATGTCCTTCCCTCTGCCCCAAATTATCTTCTCCAGGCTAATTATCTCTATTTTCTTCAACCATTTTTCATATGATATGAACTCAAGGCCTTCAGTCAGTAAACATTTATTTAGTACCTACTGTGTGCCAGGCAGTATGGCCAGACTGAGAATACTAAAAGAGGCAAAAGACAGTCCCTGCCCTCAAGGAGCTTGCAGTCCACCATCTGCCCTGTTCTAAACATTTCTCTAGCTTTTCAGTATCTTTTTTGAACCATGGAGCCCAGAACTGAACACCATTTTCAGATGAAATTTGATGAGAGCAGATTCCAGTAAGATTCTCACCCTCTTTATTTCTGGAAGCTCAGCTACTCAGAATGCAGCCCAGTATCAGATTAGCTTTTTTATCTGCCATATCACATTCCTCTCTAATATTGAAATTGAAGGCCACTCAGACCCTCACATATTTTTCAGAACAATTTCACTATGACCATGTCCCACCTGTCTTTACTTGTGAAATAGATTTTTTTTTTAATATGCAAGTGTAAGACTTTTATCTTTTATCCTTATCACACAGTTAGATTCAGCCCAGGACTCTAGCTTTTAAAGATCCTTTTTTTTTTTTTAAAAAAAAAAAGCAATCAGGGTTAAGTAACTTGCTCAAGGTTATACGGCCAGGTGTTTCTGGGTGGGTGCTAAGTGTCTGAGCCCGAGATTAGATCTCCAGGTCATCCCGACACTGGAGCCGATGCTCTTACTCGCTGTGCTACCTGGCTGCCCCTTCAAGATCCTTTTTTATTCTTCCTCTGTCATCTGTTATGTTTTCTGTTACTTATAGTTTTGTGCCATATGCAAATTTAATGAGAATGCCTCCTATACCCTTATCTAAGTCAGTTCCAGATAGCAGGATTTTATTGTCTACAGTGATGCAGAGCCTACATTCAATTAAGTGTATGTATGCCTTGTGGCACCTGATACCCTCACATACTTTGCTGTGCCCTGCCCTCCTTTGTACCCTGGAGAACCTACATTTCCGCTGAAACCTGTTTGGTGGATATCAAGCTCTCTGTTTTCAGATAAAAAATATCATCTAATCAAATGCCACAAATTTAGCACAACAGAAATGTATACAAAATAATCCTAAATATATAATATATACACAATATAATTTATTAAATAATGCTAAACTATAACAGCTATAGCATGTTCATAATAAATTAGTTAGGATTTTTAATCCTTTTCAAATGATATTTGCATTACAGGAGTATGTTAGAAAAGTTGAAGGGCTAATTTAAATTTAACTAGACTGCTTTAGGTAATGAGAAATCACATGTAGGATTCAGATCAGAGGGGACAGTGGTCACAGGTTATCTGTTTAGTCAGTTGAGAGGAATCCAACCCTGACTCAGAAATCCCCAGCTTCACTCCTAGATTAGTCATGTGTGTGTGTGTGTGTTCATAGGGGAGGGAGAGGACAGTGGATTGAGGACCTAAATACAAGGTAGACATTCCTTGGCCCTGCCTGTAATGTTGCTTTGGAGAAATGGGAATGTAGTTTTGCATAGGTAGAGTAATATTTGGAACATACTGTAGAACCATACCTTTCAGGTTATGTCCTCATTTCATCATGGTACATTTAAGGTTGCATTTCCATTGTTGGGTAAATTGGAAATGACTATTCTTCTAGGTGAAGGGTATCATGGTATAGGGGATATAGAACTTCAGAGTCAGGAAGTCCTAACTTCTTGACTCTAACAGGTACTGACTGGGTAACCCTGGGCAAGTTACTTGACTTATGATTGCCTAAGTTTTCTCAACTTTAAATTTTTGAGCAGGTGCTAATCTGCATTGGTAGTGGGAATTTCTACACTGGAAGTTCCCTGTAACAATGAAATCACTGGTCTCATCATAACTAAAACCAAACAAAAATTGTCATAGATGAAAGTAGTTTAGACTCTTTGTTTCTGTAACAAAATATGAGAATGAAATATGCATCCCAATTAAATAATTTGCCTGAATATTTATTTATTTATTTTTATTTTGTTGTTCTTCAAAACTCTTTACAAATGCTTTATTAACTTCTGATTTACATCATTCATTTCTGACAGATTTTAAGTTACAAATTTTCTCCCCATTTTTCCCCTACCCACCGCCCCAAAATAGCAGTCCCACAGAATATCCCCTCCTCCAATCTGCTCTCTCCCATATTTTCTCCCATATCCCTTTCGACTTTTCCAGTGGGTCTCTATGCCCCAGTGCCTGTATATCTTATTTCCCAATTACATGTAAAAAAATAATAGTAAATATATATATATGTATATTTGAGTATTTGATTTTAAAATTTGAATTCCAGATTCATTCCCTTCCTTCCTTGTCACCCATCCTTACTGGGAAGATAAGAAGTTCAGTATAGGTTGCACATGTGTGGCTAATGCAAAACAATAACATAGTAGATATATTGTAAAAGACTGACTATATTTCCCTCCCTCCTATCCCACCTCCCACTTGTTCTATTCTCTACTTTGATCCCATCCCTTTTCAAAAGTGGGTGCTTCCAACTTCCCCCCCAGTCTGCCCTCCCTTCCATCATCCCCTGTCTCATCCCCTTCCCCCCTACTCTCCTGGAGGGTGAGATACCCTATTTAGTGTGTACTTCATTCCCTCCTCAAGCCAAATTCAATGGGAATAAGGTTGACCCAATCCCTTTTCCCTTCCTATTTTTCCCCTCCATTGTAACCATTTTCCCTTGCCTCTTCTATATGAGATAGTTTACCCCAATCTGTCTTTCTCCTCCTCTCATTATATTCCTCTCTCACCTCTTAATTTCACCTTTTAAGTATCATCCCTTCCTGTTAAATTGGTCCTGTGCCCTCTATCTATGTATACCTGTAAGCATATATACATATATTCACATATGTATTCATATGCCCATATACCCTCATATATATATATATATATTTCTATTCCTTTCAACTACTGAGAAAAGTTTCATAAGTTACAGTTATTGTTTTTCCATGTAGGAATGTCAATAGTTCAACTTTGATAAATTTCTTATGATTTCTTTTCCCTGTTTACCTTCTCATGCGTCTCTTGCTTCTTATATCTGAATGTCAAATTTTCTATTCAGATCTGGTTTTTTCAGCAAGAATGCATGAAAGTACTCTATTCCACTGAATGACCATATTTTCCCCTGAAACAGGCTACTCAGTTTTGCTAGGTAGGTGACTCTTGGTTTTAATCCCAGCTCCTTTGACCTCCAGAATATCATATTCCAAACTCTTCGATCCCTCAGTGTGGAAGTTGCCAGATCCTGGGTTATCCTGATTGTGTTTCCACAATATTCAAATTGTTTCTTCCTGGCTACTTGTAATATTCTCTCCTTAATCTGGAAGTTTCGGAACCTGGCTATAATATTCCTAGGAGTATTCTTTTTGGGATCTTTTTCAGGAGGTGATTGGTGAATTCTTTCAACCTCTGTTTTGCCCTCTGGTTCTGAAACATCAGGGCACTTTTCTTTGAGAACTTCCTGGAGGATGATTTCTAGGTTCTTACTTTGATCATGGCTTTCAGGTAGTCCAATAATTTTTAAATTATCTCTTCTGGATCTATTTTCCAGGTCAGTGGTTTTTCCCATGACATATTTCACATTGCCTTCTATTCTTTCATTTGTTTGGATCTGTTTAACAGCATCTTGATTTCTCATAAAGTCATTAGCTTCCATTTGCTCCAATCTAATTCTGAAGCAATGATTCTTCTCATTGAGCTTTTGAGATTCTTTTTCCATGTGGCAAATTCAGCATTTTAAGGCATTCTTCTCCTCATTGCCTTTTTGAGCCTCTTTTGCCATTTGAGTTAGTCTATTTTTTAGGGTTTGATTTTCCTCAGTCAGGCTGTTGACTCTCATTGTAATATTTTTTGCATCGTTCTCATTCCTCTTCCCAATTTTTCCCCCACTTTTCTTATCTCCTTCTTAAGGTCCTCTATGGCCTGTAACCAGCTCATATTTTCCTTTGAAGCTTTTGGTGCAGGAGTTCTGATTTCACTGTCTTCCTCCTGTTCCATGCTTTGCTCCTTTTTGTCCCCAAAATAGGAGTGTAATGTTGGAATCTTCTGTCTGCTTTGTTTCCTTTGCCTGATCATGTTGCCCCTCAGTCACTTGACCCCTGGGCTTTTTGCCACAGTAGGACTCTGCCACCAGACAGGGGAGCTTTCATCCCAAACGCTGGGGTTTTCTCAGCTGTGGGAGGTATTAGTTGGGTGCCCTCTCTGAGGTCTCCACATGCTCTGGCAATCTGGACACACACCCCAGGACCTCCACCCTAGACTGCACTCCAGATACAAGCAGGTTAAAGCAAGTGCCATTACCCCTCAGACTGGTGCTTTGTCCCCCTACACTCTGTAGGCCATGAGCTGAAGCTGCCACGTGGCACTGGCTGGCTGTGCCAGCACGGGCTTCTCAACCTGGGGGCAAAAGCCTCTCACTCCCACTTACTGGGTCCCAACGTCCAGACTGCACTGACCTCTCACTTTGTCCTTCGCATCTATGTTTTGACAAATCTAGAAAGGGCCACAGCTGCTGCTGATCTGGAGTCCGTCTGGCCTGCTGGTGGTCAGGTCAGTCCTGGGGCTAAAACCTCAGTGTGGGGCTGGGCTCGGCTCCCAGAGCGCTGAGCTGGCCCATTCCTGCCGGCCTGCTGGGCTGTCCTCAGTGGGAAGTTAGCTTCTCTGTGTCATTTTTTGGGTTCTGCAACTCCAAAGTTTGTTTAGAGTCCCATTTTACATGGATTGGGGAAGGTGGAAGCCGGAGCAGTGGGGAAGTCCTGCTTCTACTCTGCCATCTTGACTCCGCCCCCCTGAATATTTTTTAAGGTATATGCAATATGACAAAATGGAGAGTAGATTACTCTATAAATATTGAGGATCACAGATTTAGAGCTAAAAAAGATCTTTAAGTCCATCAAGTCCAACCCCTTCATTTTGTAGTAGGGAAACTGATAGCATATCAGATATCATATATCTGTATATA
>NW_027185664.1:9804705-9812980 GCF_028583685.1 Petaurus breviceps papuanus
GATAGATAGAGGGATAGATAGATAGATAGATAGATAGATAGATAGATAGATAGATAGATAGATAGATAGAGAGATAGATAGATATACGATAGGATAGGCGGGTGGTATCAGCATATTTTATTGTGGGTCCTTTGGAATTGTCTTGGATCATTATCTTTATCAGAGTAGCTAAGTTTTTCACAGTTTATCATTATTATAGTATTGCTGTTGCTGTGTACAATGTTCTGGTTCTGCTCACTTCACTTGGTATCAGCTCATATAGATCTTCGCAGGTTTTTCTGAAGCTATCCTGCCCATTATTTCTTATAGCACAATAATTTTCCATCACAATCATATACCACAGTTTGTTCAACCATTTCCCATTTGAGGGGCATCCCCTCAATTTCTGATTCTTTGTCACCCCAAAAAGAGGTGCTATAAATATTTTTGTACAAATAAGTCATTTTCACTTTTCTTTGAAATACAGATCTAATAGTAGTATTGCTGGGTCAAAGCTAAGTACAGCTTTATGGCCTTTTGGACTCTCCGGAATGATTGAGGTAGTTCACAACTCCAGCATTGCATTATTGTCCCAGTTTTTCTGCATCCTCTCCAGTATTGGTCATTTTCTATTTCCTGTCATGTTATCCAACCTGATAGGTGGTACCCCAGAGTTGTTTTAATTTGCTTTTTCTCTAAACAAAAGTGATTTAGAGTGTTTTTCATGTGTCTATTGATAGTTTTGATTTCTTATTCCAAACACAGCCTGTTTATATCTTTTAACTATCAATTGGAGAATGACTTATATTCTTATAAATTTGACTCAGTTCGCTACATATTTGAGAAATTAGGACTTTATTGGAGAAACCTGCTATAAAAAATACTCCCCCCCCCACTTCCCACTCCTTTTTCCTGTTTTTCTTTCTAATTTTGGCTGTAAAACTTTTAAATTTTATATAATCAAAACTAGCCATTTTACTTCCTTTGATCTTCTCTATCTCTTGTGTGTTCATAAACTCTTCCCTTTTCCATAGATTTGACAGGTACATTTTTCCATGTTTCTCTAATCTACTTATATCATCCTTTATGTCAAAATCATTTATCTGTCTTGACCTTATCTTGGTATATGGTGTGAGATGTTGGTCTATACCTAGTTTCTTCCAAACTGCTTTCCAATTTTTGTCAAATCATGAGTTCTTACCCCGCCAAAACTTGGATCTTTGGGTTTATTGAACATTAGAGTACTATGGTCGTTTACTACTATGTAATGTGCTTCTAATCTATTCCAGTAAGCCACTCCATTTCTTTTTTGGCCTTTTTTTTTGGAGGGGGGAAGGCAGGGCAGTTGGGGTTAAGTGACTTGTCCAAGGTCACACAGCTAGTAAGTTTTGTGTGTCTGAGGCCAGATTTGAGCTGAGGTCCTCTTGACTGCAGGGCTGGCACTCCATTCACTGTGCCACCTACCTGCCCCATCCACACCATTTCTCAATCAATACTTGATTGTTTTCATGATTACCACTTTGTAATATAGTTTAAAGTCTGGTATTGCTAGACCACCTTCCTTCACATTTTTTTTCCATTGATTCTCATGATATTCTTGACTTTTTGTTCTGCCAGATGGATTTTGTTATTATTTTTTTCTAGCTCTGTAAGTTAATTCTTTGACAATTTGATTGGTATGGCACTGAATAAGTAAATTAACCTATGTAGAATTGTCATTTTTAAATGGACTCAGCCTACACATGAACAGTTAATATTTCTCCAGTTGTTTAGATCTGTCTTTATTTGTGTGAAAGGTGTTTTATAATTGTGTCCATATATTCCCAGTTTGTCTTTACAGGTAGACTCCCAAGTATTTTCTACTGCCTCTTGTTATTATGAATGGAATTTCTTTTTCTTCTGGGTTTTGTTGGTAGCATATACAAATGCTAATGACTTATGTTGGTTTATTTTATATCCTACAACTTTACTAAAGTTGTTTCAACTAGTTTTTTAGTTGATCCCTAGGGTTCTCTAAGTATACTGCTATATCAAATGCAAAGAATGATTTATCGTGTTTCCTTACTTCCCATTTTTATTCTATTTCTTTTTCTTGTCTTATTGCTACACCTGGAATTTCTAAACCAATATTGAATAGTAGTGGTGATAATAGATATGTTTCCTTCACCTCTGATTTTATTGGGAAGGCTTTAAGTTTATTTCCCAATCATAGAACATGCTTGTTCTTGGTTTTAGATAGATGCTTCTTATTTTAGGGAAGACTCTATTTATTCCTAATTTCATTAATTTTGCAGGAGTTTTGTTTCTTCAGGTGTATTGAGACAAAGCCTCTATGTCTACACATAGCACGTGACATAGGATTGGCTTCCCTCCTGCTTTGTGTTATGAAGAGAACTAGTCTTGTCATTAAAGGATCATGTGTGACTTTTTTTTTAACCCTCATCGAATATCTCTTCCCTCTGCCTCCCTCACAAAAAGTTGTACTTCTTTTGTTGAATGTGATCAAGTCAGCTAGGGCATGCTGGTAAATGTTTAACATGAAACTCAACAATACATTTTATCTGCATTATTAACATTTTCTTAAGTCTACACAGAAGTGCCAAACTCTTGAAAACTCCTTTGGCAGGACCAGGTTAAAATTCATATGAAAAATGTTTAGCAAAATAAATAAAAATGTATTATAATATAGATAATATTCATTTGTGGTTTTCTAAGTCAGTTTGTGGATAGCAGGGATCTAGGTTTCTATTTGAGTTTGATACCATTGGCCTAGAGAACAAAACAAATCAAGCCCTGATTTATACGTTTATTGATTTATGAGATGTGATTTCTCATGCTGAAAATATAACAATCAGCTCTTGAGTTTTTAATCAGAAGACTCCAGCATGCCCGTTGCATCAGCTCAAGGTTTTACTGACCCTTTGCTAAATGATCAGGAGAGTGACCCACTGGAAAGGGGAGTCAGAGCTCTGAAATCACTTCTTGGAGCAACGTTGGCAACAATACAAGTGTGGTATATGATGATAGTTTTTAAAAAGTTGAAATCTTGGTAATACCTTATAGACATAACATTTAAAATTGAAATCATTTCTCTACTTTGTTAGATGTGGGGCTTTGTCATTGAGGGTATTGCCATTTTCCATTCCAAATTGCATCTCATTCTTATTTTATGGTTGTCTGATTTTTGTCCATGTTTTTTGCACAAATCACCCATAGAAGATGATTCCAAAGCATTGGGGGCCTTCCTCTGTTCTTTTTTTTTTAATTTTTAATTTTTTTGTAAGCAATCAGGGTTAAGTAACTTGCTCCAGGTTACACAGCCAGTTATTTCTGGGTGTGGTGCTAAGTATCTGAGCCTGGATTTGATCCCCAGGTCATCCCGACACTGGAGCCTGGCCTCACCTAAGCAATTGGGGTTAAGTAACTTGCTCAAGGTTACATGGCCAGATGTTTCTGGGTGGGTGTAATGGGAATGTAAATTTATAGATCCAACCTGCCCCTAGGCTAAAGTGCACCTGGAGCCTGGGGTGAGAGGCTTGTTTTTCAGTAGATACTTCTTGATTGGCCAGTGAGTCAATAAGGTTGTTACATTCTCTGAGCCAGGAGAAGGCTATATAAGCTCTGATGTGTAGCTTTGTTTTGGGGCTCACTTTGAGAAATGTTCTGTGATTTGATCAGATGGAACTCTGGGAAGCCGTTGTCCAGGGCCCCCGGCTTTGAAACCCAGATGTTGATTTGGGTATGGATGTAATGGTTGGACAGTTTGGAAATCTGTCTACTTGATCTGTTTCTGTCTTGATAATTCTGTCTGTATACTCTGAAGTTCGGGGTGCTGACCTTTTTCCCCTGAACTAGGTGAACGATACATATCTGACTGATTAAAGTAAGCTTGTTAACCCATTTTGAGTTGCTTTCCTTTATCAAAGCAGATCCAAGAACCTCTGTTGGCAGACAACCTGGGGACTCTGGGGTGCTTGCTGCTACAGTGGGTGAAACCATTCTTTTTTTTTTTTTTCCTTTTGGAGGGCAGTTGGGGTTAAATAACTTGCCCAAGGTTACATGGCTAGTTTTTGAGTGTGGGTGTTAAGTGTCTGAGGCCGGAACCGAATTCAGGTCCTCCTGACTCCGGGCCGGCATTTTACTCACTGCGCCAACTAGCCACCCCCTTCCTCTGCTTCTTTAATATCTTGTGGCATTTGTGTAGCATTCCATTATTTATTATCACTATAGGACTATGTTTCCCTTCTGGTATACATCTTCAATGATATCTTTTATATAAATTCTCATGTGAAAACATTTTTTTTTCTTGACAATATGCTGTAGATTAGTTAAGCCACTATGAAATTATCTGTTGCTATTGGGTCCTTTGCAAGTTTGATTTTTCAGAGATCATGGCATTCTGTGATTTACAGCCTTCTTGCTATTGGTCCTTCATTTTCAAAGAGGATCAATGAATTATAAATATCCCTGCCTGTCATGCAGCAAACTGGGTTTGATTCCCTGAGGAGGTGGCCTGACTGCTTGTTATACAACTTTATGGCATTAGTACAAGAATATTAGTGGTAAAAAGATGGGGTTTTAAAGCGCTAAACTAGTGGAGATAATCAAAAGTGTTGTACAGTTTTCCATCTGTAAGGGTTCATGGATTGAGAGCTGGGAGAAACCTTATATTTGACCTCTTTTCATCCTCCAGTTTAATTCTTCAACCATATCAATGCTTATCTACAATATTTGTCCCTATTAGATACCCTGATAGATTGTCTTTCACGTGCATAATATCATCTTTAGAATATTCATTTTCATCCACTTTGTTTTGAACTGTGGATGGCTGGGCTGACTTCTTTTGAATTTTGGTTCTCATTTACTGCTTGATGCAGTTAATACAAAGGCACTTGCAAATAGGTGCATCTTGAGAACTTGACCATCTACAGAGAATCCCCCTTGATCTGAAGTCTGTGTAGGATATCATCCATGACACTGGCGATCACCTTTCAGCAGATGCCATTTTGTTTCAATCCTTACATAATGTTGATATTCAGTGCATTATTGAATAAAGTAATCTCCATGGTTATACTTGTCATAGAATATTCACGCTTTTAAAGTGGGTAGGAAACACCTGATTTGAGAATACATTTTATTCTACTGGGTTAAAATATGTGGGATGAAAAATTAATAGACAGTGGAATCCATCTATACCTCTTAATTGTATGACTCTGAAAATGACAGAATCTCAGAGTTGAAAAGGATTTAAAAGCCATCTAATCCAATGCAAATCTGAAGAAAAATCCCCATTACATCTTATTTGGCAAGTGGTCATCATACTTTTTTTTTTTTTTAAGCAATCGGGGTTAAGTAACTTGCTCAAGGTTACATGGCCAGTTATTACTTCTGGGTGTGGTGCTGAGTATCTGAGCCCGGATTTGATCCAGGTCATCCCGACACTGGAGCCAGTGCTCTTACTCGCTGAGCCACCTGGCCGCCCCTAAGCAATTGGGGTTAAGTAACTTGCTCAAGGTTACATGGCTAGGTGTTTCTGGGTTGGTGCTAAGTGTCTGAGCCCGGGATTCGATCTCCAGGTCTTCTCAACACTGGAGCCGGTGCTCTTACTCGCTGTGCTACCTGGCCGCCCCTGGTCTTCATACTTTAAAGACTTCTAATGTGAGTGAACAGATTACCTTCTGAGGCAATGCATTTTCCCTTTGGATAGCTTTGCTTATTTTAGATGGTTTTTGGTATTTGGTTGTTTTGTTTTTGTTTGTATTTTGGTTTTTAGCATTCAACTCAAATCTCTTTACAGGAATCTAGGCGAGAGACAAAAATAAGCAGTTATCTCTTGTTTAAGAAGGAGGACAAACATCAGAAAGATGGAAAAGATCTATTACAAAAAGAAAGAAAAGAAACTGTTTTCACTGATAAGGACAATGGAACCACCACACTGTGTTGGTTGGTCTTTTCCTCATTTTTTAAAACTGCTGATCATGGATGCAGCACCCTCTGACATATGAAACGTATAAGCATATTTGACCTACACGACTGAGTTTTCAGCCCTAGAAAGACATTGTTGACATTTACATTCCACACTCACAAAGACGATTGGAAATGACTAGATCTGCTCTCAAAGGAACCTTCCCTTCCGTCTCTCTAGATCCATCCATCCTTTCTTGAAAGTAGCAAAGAGTATTCTGACTTTTTTCCTTTCTCATATTACATTTTTAGATGTTTAAGGTAATCGTTTTTGAAGGAGGGTTGACTGTAGTCTTGTCCTTTTCTGAATCATCAGTTAAGGAAGTGATAATCAAGGATCCTTTCCCTTCCCTAAAATAATCACTAAGTGAGAGTGGTTTCTTTCATTTTGGAAATACGAGATCATTCTCAATGAGATCTTGAATAGTAATATCCATTAAACTGAGTTTGTATTTTCTCCTAATTCTTATTAAAAATAATTCTGTGTGTGTGCGCATGTGTGCGTGAATGTGTGTGTGTGTGTTTGTGTGTGTGTATTTCTCATCCAGGGGGCTATAGTGTTCCAAGACTTATTTCAATGAATATGATAGAAGCAGCAAAGTAAGAAAAACTGTGCTGGTTTGTGTGTGCACAATTTCTTGGTGGGTTAGGTTAATGGGTGCCAATTTCTCTTATTCAGCAATACACAAGGGGACAATACCCTTCCCTCCCTGAAGTCTGAAAGGGAAAGAACTAAAAATCTCTGTGCCTCCCTGTTTGTCTTATTAATGAGATTCATTGATTTCTGCTAAACTAGTGTAAATGAAAAGCAAAGGGGAAGTAAACTCTTCCTTTGACTCTTGTTTACTAGTAATTACTAGAAGTGGGTAAGTCTCCTTGCTAAGTTGCATTATGCCAATGAATTTCTTTTTTACAGCTCTGGCTACATAGGCGTTCTTTTTTTTTTAACTCCATGATTTTAGACAGGAAAACTTTATATTGAATTAAAGAAAATTTAGGTGGGATGGTGGTAAGCTAGATGGCTAAGAGTGATAGACTGTTGAATCAGGAACATGTGGGTTCAAATCCTGCTGCAGATACTTCTGAGTTATGTGACCCTAGAAAAATCACATATCACTTTCAGTCTCCGTTTCTTCATATGTAAAATGGGGCTAATAACATTACCTATTTCCCAGGGTTATTGTGAGGATCAAATGAAATGATATATGTGCAGTGCTTCAGAAATCTTAAAACACCATGTAAATAATAAGTAGTAAATTTTAATAATGTTCATACTTTTATTGTTAAAAGTGTTGTAAAAAATTCTACTGTTGGTAGAATTGTGAATTGATCTAGTTCAGGGGTAGGGAACCTGTCACTTAGAGGCCACATGTGACTCTCTAGGTCCTCAAGTGCAGTCCTTTGATTCCAAAGTTCACAGAACTAATCCCCATAATATAAAAGGATTTGTTCCATAAAACTTGGACTCAGTCAAAAGGCAGCACCCAAGGACTTAGAAGGCTACATGTGGCCTTGAGACCACAGGATCCCCACCCCTGGTAGCTATTCTGGAAAGTAATGTGGAACTAAACCCCAAGGTCACTAATTTGTATATATCTATTGACCTGCTGATACCACTACTATAGTAATAGACCCCCAGAGATTGAGAAGGAGGGAAAGAAAACTAGGAGTTTTCTTTTGGGGATCTTTTTCAGGAGGTGATTGGTGAATTGTTTCAACCTCTATTTTGCCCTCAGGTTCTAAAACATCAGGACATTTTCCTTGAGAATTTCTTAAAGAATGATTTTTAGGTTCTTTTTCTGATCATGGCTTTCAGGTAGTCCAATAATTTTAAAATTATCTCTCCTGGATCTATTTTCCAGGTCAGTGGTTTTTTGAATGAGATATTTCACATTGCCTTCTATTTTTTGTTGTGTTTAGATCTGTTTAATAGTATCTTGATTTCTCATAAAGTCACTAGCTTCCATTTGCTCCAATCTAATTCTGAAGGAATGATTATCTTCACCCTCTTTTTTTTGAGTTTTTGAGATTCTTTTTCCATCTGGCAAATTCGTCTTTTTAAGGCATTTTTCTCCTCATTGGCTTTTTGAGCCTCTTTTGCCATTTGAGTTAGTCTATTTTTTAAGGTGTTATTTTATTCAGTCAGGTTGATTTTTTTCATGATTTTATGACTCTCTTTTCATGATTTTTTGCATCATTCTCATTTCTCTTCCCAATTTTTCCTCCATTTCTCTTATTTGGTTTTCAAAATCCTTTTTAAGCTCCTCTATGGTCTGTAACTAGTTCATATATATATATATATATATATATATATATATATATATATATATAT
>NW_027185664.1:9813380-9914782 GCF_028583685.1 Petaurus breviceps papuanus
TAGGGGCAGCCAGGTGGCTCAGCGAGTAAGAGCACCGGCCCCAGAGTCGGAATGACCTGGTATCGAATCCGGGCTCAGTTACTTATCACCACACCCAGAAATGACTGGCCGTGTAATCTTGAGCAAGTTACTTAATCCCAATTGCTTATAATATATATGTATGTGTGTATATATATACATATATGTATATATATTTATATATTTATTTGTTTATTTATTACAAACGAAGGCATCTATGGGGAGTGGGACATGCAGAGGTGGAAAGGTATGGAAGGGATTTGTTGGGGGAGTAGTGATATTACAAAAAAGAAAGAAAGGAGCGTCGATCAGGCAGTTAAAAAAAAGTTCAGGGGAGACACAGGGAAGCAAGGGCAATGTTTAAACTACTAAGTGAAATATCTACTATTTTTAGAAAAGTTATCCACATAATAGAGAATCACAGTGTCATATGTAATTCTCCAGATCTATATTTTTTTGTGTAAGGAAATATTCTTGCTTATTGATATTTTTCAAATTCATATTAGTAAAAAAGGAAATGAAAAATAATAACAACCCAGGTGGAAACAGGCAGTTTTAGAAACATTACAGAAATAAAGGCATATTAATACATAGTTGGTGAAACTGTGAATAACTCCACTCATTTTGAAAGGCAATTTGGAATTATGAGAAGAAAATGAATAAAATGTCTATGCCCTTGGACCTAGAGTGTCCATTGTTAGGCATAAACCCCAAGGAGGCCAATGATTAAAAGAATATAATGAGAAATTTGGATAGATTCGAACAGATTCTCTCACTGGAGGAGGAAGTAACTTATTAAACTCTCACCAAGGATCTTTTTACTTGGAGACTTTTTTTTTTAGCCTGGGAAGATGTATAATATTTCAAGGCTTGAAGTACATTGAGCTGGGTTACATTGAAGTTGCACTTTTCTTTAAGTGGGGAATCTGAGTAGTAGCAATAGCATATGGAGAACTGGTTAGAGCCTTTCCTTCCAGTGGTCACCATTTTGCTTAAACTGGAAATATAGCATGGTGCCTAGCCAAATCTACCCTTCTTTCCACTGGGACATGTTATAGTATTTTTGTTAGCATTAGTTGGAACATGGTATTATTATAAACTTCTAATTTATACATTTGTGTAAGCTCCCCAAAAGACAGAGTTTTAACTGTATTGGGGCTTTATCACTGTACACAGAAGGGATGGTGGCCAAAGAGAAGATTTTGCCAAAAGCCAAGCAACATGGGAGAAGACAGGTGTGGTTAGAGAGATATAACTCATCATTTCTTTTGGGAAGGAGAAAGCCCTCCTTAGCCACTTTTGCAATCCAGAGTGACATATACTGTCTGCCAAAAAAGGGCTCATTTACACAAACATATGTATAATATATACAATAACTAATCGCTACAGTAGTGTAAAAAAAATAGCCACCACAAAACAATGGAAATTTCATGCTATGAAATTAAAAGCACCTCTTCCCTTTGTAGAAGATGAGGAAGGGTGGGGGTGATGGGGTGCTTGGATGCCTGTGCTTGAACCTCAGTTTGTAAAATCACATTTCTCCATAACCTCAAATCTCCCCAGCCTCAGAGCATTATTTCTACCTCTCCCCCCTGCCAGTACTCTGCCTAGCAACCATTCATAGTCAAGCCCCAGACAAATATTTATCTCCCCTTGGTACAATAACAAGCTGAACCTATGAATTCTTCACTAGACTATCTATAAGTAACTCCCTAGCCCATTATATACATCCTGAATCCCTCTTTAGTTTGGGACATATGTATACTCCCCCCATCTTGTCAAACACGACATTTATGGGTAGCTGACTGGGCACTTCTAGGTCAGCTCTGACCGCTAGCTGACTCAGTGACATTTTAAGCCTGAAACCACACCTCTGAACAGCCCCTCCTTGGGCTATTTCCCAATGAATTCTGGGTAATATGCCTGCTCAGTAGATATTAAAAGTGCATGTTCCTTTAAGAACTGACCACTCCTTTGCTCACCTAGTTAGCATAATTGGCACAGATTTTACTATGATTTTCCTATTAAAAAATTACTATGATTATCCTATAAAAATCCTATAATAACTCTCCTTTAAGGCTGCAGGTTCCCTAGGAGCTCTTGCCCACTATAAAGTATAACAATAAATCTTTGCCACCTTGACTCAGAGAATGCTTGGGTCTGTGGATTCATTCCAGACTGCTTTCCAGGGACTCTGCTTATTGGGGTTCCTGGACTACATGAACTCTTTGACCCTTGACCCCTCATCAGGGGGTGAGGAGCTGGTGGGAGAGACTATGGGTGTAGAACACTAATGTCTTTGATGTGTTGGTTGGTTTTACTGATCTTGTTCATTCTCTCCCTCTGTTTCTTTCTGTCTCTGTCTGTCTGTCTGTCTGTCCCTGTCTCTGTACATTTCCCTCTGTGTCTCACTTTGTATTTTTCCTTTCTGTCTGCCCCTCTCTCTATCTTTGTCTTTCCCTGTCTCTCTCTCAATATCCTTGTCTCTGTCTTTTGTTGTAAGGACAGTTATAAATGAGAGGGACACATACATGTATACAATGTAAAAGCAAAATCCAACAATAAAAATATTTAAAATAAAAAAAACAATACCCTGTGGTTTTTTTCTCATTATTGGCTTTCAATTCCTAAGGCCAATTCATTCTCTACCCTCTCCTCTTGTGTGACAAAAACTATTCACCTATAGATAAAATGCCTATTTAAAGACCCCCCTCCCAAAGTGTACTTGGACAAATAGCAAATGGTTTTTTGCACATATTCTGACAAAAGAAATACTAAGCTTGGCCTCTCACTCCAAGAGGCTCAATTGGCTTAAATATTGGAAGCAGGAGAAAACGAATAGGAACCTTCTAACTCACATTAGGAAGCAAGACCTTTTCCTACGTATAAGAGAAAACCAGTGTCACCTTCGGCCTACTGTGAACTTCAAGGACCCTCTTTCCAGCTTTTGCACACACATTAGTGGGAACATCAGTAGATAATGTCAGACAGTATATTGGTATATTTTGGTATAAATTGTTTGAGGTAGGATTCAAACACAATTCCTAACTCAATGTCATGAAATGCTGTCTCTTGTTTCCAAAATCTTTTATTTGCTTCTAGGAGGAGAAACGTGTAAACTGTCCTTTGGTGGATCTATTATTTGCCTTCTAGTTTCATTTACAGAAATGATGTCAATGTGGCTTTGGTTCAGTTCTCCCAGTTGTTCAATAGAAGATATGATTTGGTGTCAGGTCCATATGTGAAGCCCTGCCAGCTTGACAGAATCCTACCAGAGTCTTCTTTTGGCTGATAAGCCTTTTTGAACCTTCCCACCATGATGAACTATTGGAGTGAGACCATTATGAAAGAAGAAATGAAGCCTTAAAAGGATTTTAACCAGTTTGAATAAGATCTAAGATTTTTGAAATAAAATTAATTAAAATAATGAGGTTTATTCTATATTGAAGCCACCAGACAATTGGAGATAAAGATAAATTGAATCTATCCCTTGACATATTGTGTAACTAAAACTGGATCATAACTCTTGGGCAACAGTTATTTCTTTGTGGAAAATTGTGTGGAAAAGCATTGTTTACCAACTTGAGAGTGGTAGCTTAATCAACCATTTTACTAGCTAAGACTGATAAATTTAAATAAGAAAACTTCACCAGGATCCCAAACTGAATAGCATTTTACATGTAATATCAAAGAGCCTACTTCAATATGTTACTTCATCCCATTTAAACACTCTTATAATTATGTTATTTGCACTATTTTTCAAGTATAATCAAATCTTATTAAATAGTGATTTATTTTCAACTTAAACTTTTATTGATACATTTTTTACACCTCTAGAACTCCTCTCAGTAATCTTAACTCTTCCACCTCTCAGAGAGCCATCATGTATGACAAATAATATGTTTAAAAGAAAATGTGGAAGAAGAGGGAAAAAAGTCAGGAAAACAGATTAATACATCAAATAAAGGTTAAACATACATGGCATGTTCCACATCTGTGAACCTCCCAATGTATGTAAAGAAGTGGTGTGTGGGGTGTCTTCTCAAATCTCTTTTTTGGGACCATGCTTGTTCTTTTAAATTTTGGAACATTCATTTTTGATTGTTTTGTGATTTTCTTTTCCTTTCATTTACATTGTTATTACCATTATGTATATTGTTTTTTATTTTGCTTACTTCAGTCTGTATCAGATACTGTAAATCTTCTCCAAATCTCTGTATTCATTATATGTCCCTTTATTTTGATAGCATAGTAATATTACATTTCATTCGTGTACTACAATTTTTAAAGCTATTTCCTAATTGATAGGCTATGAATATTTTAATGTTTTGGTGATTGTGAGGACTGGATTATTTTGTTTGTTTTTAGGACTATGTTCTTATCAATATTGTTCTTAGAAGGAACTACTAATGGAAATGTCTGAATCAAAGGATATGGGCATTTTAGTCATTTTATTTGCATAATTCCAAATTGCATTCCAAAATTATTGAGCAGATTCACTAGTCTACTAACAATGTACTAATGTGTCTACCTTACCACAACACTACTACAATTGACTATTCTCTTCTTTAGTTGCTTTTACCAATTTGAAATTTGCTCTCAGGAACTTCAGAGTTATTGATTTTCATTTTTCTTTTTCTTTTCTTTCTTTTTTTTTAAAGCAATTGGGGTTAAGTAATTTGCTCAAGGTTACACGGCCAGTTATTTCTGGGTGTCGTGCTGAGTATCTGAGCCCAGATTTGATCCCCAGGTCATCCCGACACTGGAGCCAGTGCTCTTACTTGCTGTGCTACCTGGCCACCCCAATTTTCATTTTTCTTATTAGGAATTTGGAGTATTCCTTCTTTTTGTTAATAGTTTGCAATTCTTTTAAAGATTATTTATTGATATCCGATGACACCTATCTATTGGGAATGGCTTTTTATCTTTAGTATACATATATAACATTTGCATATTATATATGTGCATACATACAAATGTATGCATGTAAATTTGTTAGTTTTCTGTATTTCTTCTATATCAAACCTTTAATCAGAGAAATTTGCTACAAAGATATATTTCTCATTTGACCACTTCCTTTCTTATCCTAGCATTATTTATTATAAGAAGCTTTTCAGTTTCATGTAATCAGTTAAGTTAATTTTCTGTAATTTTCTCCATCCCTTGTTTAGTTAAGAATACATCTCCTAACCATAGCTGTGAAAGGTAGATGATCTGTTTCTCTTTTAAGTTTTTAGTGATATGATCTTTAATATTAAGGACATATATAATATGAAATAAATCATATATGTAATTTTGTTGTGGAATATTGTGTTAAATGTTGCTCTAACCCTAATTTCTGTCAGACTACTCTTGGAGTATGCCACCCAGTTTTTATTAAATAGGGAGCTCTTTCCTAAGTAATGCATGTTTTCTCAGACACTGGTTACTGAATTTGTTTATTGCTGATTCTCCAGTATCTAGCCTGTTTCACTGAACTCCTTTTCTGTTTTTTAACCAGTACCAAATGGTTTTGATGACTGCTGCTTTATAATAAAGTCTGGAAATGCTATATAACCCCTTTCCTCCTAACTTTTTCATGATTTCCCTTGATTTTCTAGATCATTTGTTTCTCCAAATGAAATTTGTTGTTATTTTATTGAGTCCAGACATCAAAATATCCTTTTGATATTTAGTCTGGCATAGCATTAAAACAGCAAATTAGCATCAGTAATTTCCTTTTTATTTTATTGTCATGGGACAGCTATGAGCACTGAATATTCCTCCAGCTATTTAAGTTGTTCTTTATAGAACATTTTAGAATGTAATTTAAAGGTAGATTGCTTCCAAATAATTTATGTGTTTAGTAGTTATTTTGAATGAATTTTCTCTTTTTATTATTGTTATTTCTATGGGATTTTGTTCTTTTTTTTCTTGCCTACACATAAGTTTGCAATTTATTTTTTTATTCTTTTTTTTTGGTCTTTATTAATTTGTTTACTTTTAGTTTACAAGATTCATTACCACAATTCCTTGAGTTTCAAATTTTCTCTGCCTTCCCCCTCCCCCACCATGGCATCATACAATCAAGTATAGTATCTGCAAATACTTTCACATTAGGCATCAGTCAGGTTATAAAGAAGGATTATATCAGACGGAATGAAGAATGGGAAAGAGGAAACAAAACCAAACAAGAAAAAAAAAAGGGCAGGTAGTTTGCTTCAATCTGGGTTCAAACTCAGTTCTTTCTCTGGATGTAAACATCTCTCTCTATCATGAGTCTTTTGGGGGTTGAGTTATGACTCTGGATTGCTGACAAGAGTCCAGTTTATCAAAGTTGGTCGTCACACATATATTCGTTGTGTCTGTAATTGTGTACAAATTCCTCCTGGCTCTACTCTTCTCACTCAGCATCAGATCGTATAAGCCTCTCCAGGTAAATATGAAATCCATCTGCTCTTCGTTTTGTATTGCACAATAGTATTCCATAACATGCATTTACCACAACTTGTTCAGCCATTCCCCAATTAGTGGGCACCCCCTTAATTTCCAATTCTTTGCTACCACAAAAAGAGCTGCTACAAATATTTTTGTACATATGAGTCTTTTTCCCACTTCTATGATCTCTTTGGGATACAACCCTAGAAGTGGAATTGCTGGGCCAAAGGGTATGAAAGTATTTATAGCCCTTTGGGCATAATTCCAGATTGCTTTCCAGAATGGTTGGATGAGTTCACAACTCCACCAGCAATGCATTAGTGTTCCAATTTGTCCACATCCTCTCCAGCATTTGTCATTTTGCTGTTTTGTCCTCTTAGCCAATCTGACTAGTGAGATGTGGTACCTCAGAGTTGTTTTTATTTGCATTTCTCTAATCAATAGTGATTTAGAGCATTTTTTCATATGCTTATAAATATCTTTAATTTCTTCCTCTATAAACTGCCTGTTCATATCCTTTCACCATTTATCAATTGAGGAATGACTTGTATTCTTATAGATTTGACTCAATTCTCTGTATATTTTAGAAATGATTCCTTTATCAGTGACATAGGTTGTAAAAATTCTTTCCCAATTTTCCACTTCCCTCCTAATCCTGGTTACATTGGCTTTGTTTGTACAGAAGCTTTTCAATTTAATGTAATCAAAATTATCCATATTGCATTTTATAATGCCCTCTAATTCTTGTTTGGTCATAAAGTCTTCCCCTCCCCACAGATCTGACAGGCAAACTATTCCTTGCTTTCTCAGATTGCATAGAGTATCAGCATTTACACCTATATCATACATCCATTTAGACTTGATTTTGGTACATGGTATTAGATAATGGTCTATGCTCAGTTTCTGCCATACTATATTCCAGTTTTCCCAGCAGTTTTTGTCAAATAGTGAGTTCTTATCCCAAAAACTGGGGTCTTGGGGTTTATCGAACAGTAGATTACTTTAGTCATTGATTGCTGAGTCTTGTGTACCCAGTCTATTCCATTGATCCACTACTCTATTCCTCAGCCAGTACCAAGTAGTTTAGAGGACTGCTGCTTTATAGGGCAGATTAAAATCTGGTATAGCTAGTCCACCATCCCTAGCATTTCTTTTCATTAATTTCCTTGATATTCTGGACCGTTTATTCTTCCAAATGAATTTTGTTACAATTTTTTCTAGCTCTATAAAGTAGATTTTGGGGTAAATTGATTGGTATGGCACTAAATATATAATTTAATTTAGATAAAATTGTCATTTTTATTATATTAGCTCGACCCAGCCACAAGCATTGATGTCTTTCAATTAGTTAGATCTGACTTTATTTGTGTGAAAAGTGTTTTGTAGTTGTGTTCATATAGGTCTTGGGTTTGTTTTGGCAGGTAGATGCCCAAATATTTTATAATGTCTACAGTAACTTTAAATGGGATTTCTCTTTCTATCTCTTGCTGTTGAATTTCATTAGAAATATACAGGAATGCCAAGGATTTATGTGGGTTTATTTTATATCCTGCAACTTTGCCATATTTATTTATTGTCTCAAGTAGTTTTTTTACTTGATTCTCTAAGTATATCATCTGCAGAGAGTGATAGCTTGGTCTCTTCTTTGCCTAATTTGATACCTTTGATTTCTTTTTCTTCTCTACTTGCTACTGCTAACATTTCTAGTACCAGATTGAATAAGAGGGGTGATAGTGGACATCCTTGTTTCACCCCTGACCTTATTGGAAATGCTTCTAGCTTCTCCCCATTACACATAATACTTACTGATGGCTTTAAATAGATGCCACTTATTATTTTAAGGAAGGCTGCATTTATTGCTATTCTTTCTACTATTTTTAATAGGAATGGATGCTGTATTTTGTCAAAAGCCTTTTCTGCATCTTGAGATAATCATGTGGTTTTTGCTAGTTTTATTGTTGATATGATCAATTATGCTGATGGTTTTCCTAATATTAAACCATCCTTACATTCCTGGAATAAATCCTACATGGTCAAAGTGTATTATTCTTGTGATAAGTGCCTGTAGTTTTTTGCTAATATTTTATTTAAAATTTTTGCATCATCTATATTCATGAGGGAAATTGGTCTATAATTTTCTTTCTCTGTTTTTTCTCGTCCTGATTTAGGTATCAGTACCATATTTGTGTCATAAAAAGAATTTGGTAGGACTCCTTCTTCACTAATTTTCCCAAATAGTTTGTAGAGTATTGGAATCAATTTTTCTTTAAATGTTTGATAGAATTCACTAGTAAATCCATCTGGCCCTGGAGATTTTTTCCTAGGGAGTTCACTGATGACTTGTTCGATTTCTTTTTCTGAGATGGGGCAATTTAAGTAATTTACTTCCTCTTCAGTTAAATTGGGCAACCTATATTTTTGTAAATATTCATACATTTCACTTAAGATTGTCAAATTAATGTGCATACAACTGGGCAAAATAATTTCTAATTATTGTTTTAATTTCCTCTTCATTGGTGGTAGGTTCACCCTTTTCATTTTTGATACTTATAATTTGGTTTTCTTGTTTTTATTATATAGACTAAAGGTCTATCAATTTTATTGTTTTTTTTCTATAAAATCAGCTCTAAGTTTTATTTATTAATTCAATATTTTTCTTAATTTCAATTTTATTATTCTCTCCTTTGGTTTTCAGTATTTCTAATTTAGTATTTAATTGGGGATTTTCATTTTGTTTTTTTTTCTAGCTCCCTTTTCTCTAATTTAATCATGTATGCACTCAGGGATATAAAACTTCCCCTAAGAACTGCCTTTGCTGTATCCCACAAATTTTGGTATGTTGTCTCATTATTATCATTCTTTTTTTTTAAGCAATCGGGGTTAAGTAACTTGCTCAAGGTTACATGGCCAGTCATTTCTGGGTGTGGTGCCAAGTATCTGCACCCGGATTTGATCCCCAGGTCATCCTGACACTGGAGCCGGTGCTCTTAGTCGCTGTGCTA
This sequence comes from Petaurus breviceps papuanus, assembly GCF_028583685.1. Taxonomy (NCBI): domain Eukaryota; kingdom Metazoa; phylum Chordata; class Mammalia; order Diprotodontia; family Petauridae; genus Petaurus; species Petaurus breviceps. Next base: position 9,822,818 of record NW_027185664.1, read on the forward strand.
CCTGGCCCCCCCATTATCATTCTCTTGAATGAAATTACTGATTGTTTCTATGATTTCTTGTTTGACGCACTCATTCTTTAGGATTAAATTGTTTAGTTTCCAATTAGTTTTTAATCTGTCTCTCCATGGCCCTTTATTGCATATGATTTTTATTGTGTCATGATCTGAGAATGATGCATTTATTATTTCTGCCTTTCTGCACTGAATTGTGAGTTTTTTATGGCCTAGTACATGGTCATTTTTTGTGTATGTGCCATGTACTGCTGAGAATAAGGTATATTCCTTTTTATCCCCATTCAGTTTTCTCCAGAGATCTATCATACCTACCCTCTCTAAAATTCTGTTCACCTCCTTAACTTCTTTCTTGTTTATTTTGAGGTTGTATTTATCAAGTTCAGAGCAGGGGAAATTAAGGTCTCTCACTAGTATAGTTTTACTATCTACTTCTTCCTCTGATTCCCTTACCTTCTCCTGTAGGAATTTGGATGCTCTACCACTTGGTGCATAAATGTTAAGTAATGATATTGCTTCATTTTCGATGGTGCCTTTTAGCAAGATATAGTTTCCTTCCTTATCTCTTTTAATTAGATCATTTTTTGCTTTTGCTTTATCTGAGATAAGGATTGCTACCCCTGTTTTTTTACTTTAGCTGAGGCATGATATATTTTACTCCAACCTTTTAACTTTACCCTGTGTGTATCCCTCTGTTTCAGATGTGTTTCTTGTAAACAGCATATTGTAGGATTATGATTTCTAATCCATTCTGCTATCTGCCTCCATTTTATGGGGAGTTCATTCCATTCACATTCACAGTTATGATTGTTATCTGTTTCTTTCCCTCCATCCTATTCTCTCCCCTGTTAATGCTTATATTTTTTTCTCCCCTCCTCCCTTCCCCTCCTTAATAGTTTTCCTTTTGACCACTGCCTACCTCAGTATTCCCTTATCACCTCCCATCCCTTTTCCTCCCCTTCCCCCTTACTTCTTCCCTCCCTACTACCTCCCCCCCTTTGTAGCCCTTTCCCCCTTCCACTGCCTGTAGGATATTTTTATACTTAATGAAGTATGCTATTTCTTCTTCGCACCAAGAGTGACAGGATCAAATCTCATGCAAAGCTCCTCTCTCTCCCCTCTTTCCCTCTAATATGATACGTTTGGTGTCTCTTCTCCATAGAGTCCTATCCTTAACTGGTTGTTATTCCCTCCTTGCACCAGAACCAATGAGGGGAAAGCTCATATAATATTCAACTCCCTCCCTTCTTTTCCTCTGCTATATTGTTTTTATGCCTTTTTGTGTGGCATAATTTACCCTTTTCCACTTCATTCCTTCCTCTTCTTTCATTGCAGTCCCTTTGTAGCCCTTAATAAGATTTTTTTATCATCATTTTGTGTAATTTATACTCATACCCTCTATTTGTCTATAAACAGTTTGCTCTTATTAAATAACAGGGTGTGTGTGTGTGTGTGTGTGTGTGTGTGTGTGTGTGTGTGTGTGTGTGTGTGTTTTCCTTGCTTACCTTGCTATGCCACTCTTGCATCTCAATTGGAGGTTGAATTTTCCATTGAGCTCTGGCTTTTTCATCAGGAAGGTCTGGAACTCTGTTATATCGTTGAATGACCATCTCTTTGCCTTATGCTCAGTCTCGCTGGGTAGGTGATCCATGGTTGTAACCCAAGCTCTTTTGCCTTGTGGAAAATTGTATTCCACTGCCTCTGATCTTTCAGTGTAGAAGCTGCCAAATCCTGTGCGATCCGCATTGCGGTTCCTTTATAGTTGAATTGTTTCTTCCTGGCTACTTGCAGTATTTTCTCTTTTACCTGGTAGTTCTTGAGTTTGGCCACAACATATTGAGGACATTTCACTTTGGGATCTCTTTCAGGAAGTGTCCGGTGGATTCTCTCGATTTCTCTTTTACCTTCTGGTTCTAGTATCTCAGGGCAATTTTCCTTAATGAGCTCTTGGAGAATGTTGGCCAGGCTTATTTTTTCATCATGATTTTCTGGTAGGCCTAATATTCTCAGGTTATCTCTTCTGGATCTATTTCCCAGGTGAGTTATTTTTTCCATTGAGATGTTTTACCTCTTTTTCTTATTTTTCATTCCTGTTGTTTTGTTTGACTAATTCTTGGTTCCTCATAGAGTTACTTGTTTCAATTTGGTTGATTCTAGTTTTTAGCTAATTATTTTCCTTGGTTAGTTTTTGGAGCTCTTTTTCCATATCATACACTTGTCTTTTTAAGGAGCTGTTTTCTTCATTATAATGTTTTTCTGAATCTGCAATTTTGATTTTAAGAGAATTATTCATTTTGTCTTCTATCTCTCTCATTTGGTTTTCAAAGTTCCTTTTGAGCTCATCTAGGAGAGCTTTCTGTGTTTGGGACCCATTCCCTGTTGATGTTTCAGCTGTGGGTGTAGAGTCCACTCTGTCTCCCTCTGAGTTTGGTTCCTCCCTCTGAGGATAGTAGGACTCCAGAGTCTGCTTTCTACCCATTTTGAGGGAGGGCCCTAGCCATGCCCTTCCTCTAGGGTTCCCAAGCCTTTACTGTTGAGGGCTTTGCCCTGGGGCAATAGTTACTCTGTTTTCAGGTTGGGGGGGTTGGAGCAGGTGGGGTTCACTCTGCCATCCTGGTCCTTGGAGGTCCTGATAGGGGATTTTTTAAAATTTCTGGGCTATGGAGTGGTAGTCCCAGGAGTATTTGCTGTCCCGGACAGGGGCCCTACATTTGGTTCTTACCTTGCTCTTTCCAGTCCCAGCCCCCAGCCCTTTGGTGATATAGGCCTGGTAGTGGCCCTTGTGGTTGGTGGGATGACCTGCCTCCCTCCTTGATTAGGCCTCTGCGTGCCGTGCCTTCGCTTTCCGGCCTGCCTCTGCTGGGATTTTGTTCTTATTAGACAAATAGAAACGCTGTTAATTTTTGTGTGTTAATTTTGTATCCTTAACTTTGCTTAAACTATTATTTATTTCAATTCGTACCTGTTGATTCCCTAGGATTTTCTAAGTAAACAGTCACCTTATGAATTAGAAGTTATCTCCTATTTGGTTATTCTTACATCTTTACTTTATTTCTCTTTTCTTATTACTATTACTAGCATTTCTACAACTATAGGAAACATAATGAGGTAAGTATTATGGGAATCCCCATTTTGCAAATGGCTGGTCAGGGTCACCCAGCCCATCCAGCATCTGAGGCAGGAGTTCCATATATCTTCCTGACTCAAAGCCCAGATCTGCCAGGCTGGCTCTCAAGCAGAGACTCTTTGTTTCCAGGGATCCTGATTTGGTTAGATCAGATGGCAGCGGGCATTTCTGTAACACTTTCCAAACCTACAATTCTCTGTTTCTAATCATCGTCGTGTTCTTTTCCACAGAGTGTCAAACAGCATGAGCATACTTTGTATAGTGTATCGTTCTTAAGTCATGTAGGCCTTTCATTATGGTGACCACATGTTTTGGATTTTTCCAGACAATGCCAGTTTTAAGGAAAATGTGTTTTAGTAGGGTCTTTAAAAAGTAATGTATTTTTTTTAACATTCTCCCTGACACTTGGTTTGGAGTAAGCAGCATCTATGCCTACAAGTCAGGACCTTCTCCTCTTACTCCCTGTTGAGGGTGGTGCTCTGGGCATGGGTTTGGCAGAAAAGGGTGAATGTCACCATTTATATCATTATGGACTGTGGTTCTTGCAGATTTTTTTCTAAGCTAACTTATTCTTAAAGCTCTTGTGAATATTCCACAGCAGAAGTCAAATGTCCCTAATACTGAGATATCACTTCTATAAGATGGCAACTTTGCTTTACCTGACTAATCTAAGAAAATACAACTACCATCCTGCCTATAGTAAATTGTTGCTGCTGCTGCCCTAGATGGAAAACGGATGTGGGTGATTTAGATTCAGGCTGAAATGAAAGCTCAGACTGGATTTTTCCCAAGAGTAATTATGCCACATGGCAGCTCTTTAGCATCTACTGGCAGATATGTTCCCTTTATTTGTTTGTTGTTTTTTTAAAGGAACAGTGGATCATGGGTACAGCAAAATAGCCTGGGCCAAAAATAACAGTGGCAGTTACCCCTTTGTCACTGCCTCTAGATCTTGAAACAAAGCTCTTAGTTCATGTTGATGATCTTGGATAGGAGACCTTGGAAATGAGGAGCAAATAAAGTTATCCCTTCTCATTAAGGATATTTGTTTTCCATGATGATCTAGGCAGTTTCAACAGTCAGAGGAAAGGGATTCCTTGCTGCTTCTGACTTGTGGAGAAGAGATTTTAAATACCAAGGGTTTTGTATTTTGACTTTTATGATAGGGCAGTGAAGTGCCCACAAGAAATTATACACCAAAGCCCCCTCCCAGTTGCAGCCTGCTAGAAGGGGACTCCTACCAGGGTCCCTGGAAACCACCTAATAGGCCATAATAATGAGGGAATGTTTCACCTGTGTTGCTAGACACATGCCCCAGATTCAGGTTTATGTTTGTATCCAGGGCTTTGCTAGGAAATCAAGGCTTCACTAGAAATGGCATTAAAGGCATTACACCCCCCTTGAAACCACATTTTGTTGATTAGCAACACCTAACTCTATATAAGTGTGTCTTACAGAAGACTCGGGGCTGTCTTCCCTACTGGGGAGGCAGCCACCGCGGTTAATAAACTCTCCTATCAAATTATAATTGGCTTGGCTGTCATGTCCATTTCATTTGTCCATTTCGGACAGGTTTATAAGATTTTCAAAATTTTCATAGGCTGTTTTTTATTTGTTCATTTTAGAATACAGACAACCTTATTGTGAAGAATATCATGAATAATAAAGAAATAGCATCTTGTATCTTTGTCGATTTACATAGCATCTTATAACTAAGTACTGAGAACTTTAGATATATAATATAAAATGCTAAACAAGGGAAAAGAAAGAGCAAAGATGAGATGAAATGAAGGGAAAAGAGGAGAAATTGAAACTAGCTTTCCTTTTTATTATCCCTTGTCTTCTCTACAATAAGCATGTCCCTCTGAGGCATTAATTGGTATGTTTTTTACCTTCTTCTGTCATCTTATCTTCCATCCACCCTGTATGTGTATAACTTGGCACGTTGTCTTTGTCATTAGACTATTTGCCCCATGAGGGCAGGGACTATGTTATTGCCCTTCTTTGTATTTTCAGGACTTGTTATAGGGCCTAGCATTTGGTAAGCCCTTGATAAGTATTTGTTGATTGACTCTGTGTATTCCTAAAATTTAGAAGTTCTTTCTAGCCTAAAATTTAATCTACTGTACCTCCCTCTGCTCTACTTTTGCTAAAAGCAGATGCGCAGATAGCATCATTAAAATACACAAAGAATAAAAAAAAGACATGCCTAGTATCTAGGCTATTTACAATAAAATGGTTGCTTCCTAGGTTAAAGAGAAAGTAAAGGCCTTTCACTTTGCCAAAGACTTCTGTTTTCAATGTGAAACTAGTGAACATGGGCTTTTTTATGTGAGTTCCAATGGAGCTATTCATTAATGGTTTATTTCCAGATTTTACTTTTTTCTTTTCTTTTTGCTTTTGATAATCATATGCTAAATAGAAACAGTAAGTTTATATTTTTCCCCTATTGTTATTAAAATACTGAATTTTTAGTAATGATTATTTTGGGGAAATGCATTTCATGCTTTTATTTCTACATTTCTTGACATGCATAAACACAAGTGATTTCCAGAATTTTTTTGCTTGCATTTGGATGCATTTTTTATGCTCATAGAAAGAAATCTCTTTTGCTTAACCCAATTCTGTTTTTTTCTAAAATATAGAGGGATAACATTGGCACAAAATGACAACTTTAACAATGACCAAGGAAGTGCTCCAGGAGGAGAGACTGGTAGAAGAAGAAAATTTAGAGTTATATGAATCCACATCTGCCCACATTATTGAAGAAACAGAATATGTGAAAAAGGTAAATGTGAAATGTTCATTCTTGCTATTTTGTTTTGTGCTGATTTTAGATACTATTGTAGCTTCCCTATCTTGACACCAAATGTAGTAGTATTTGTTTTCTCACAATCACATTATTTCTATAATGAGAAACACCAGGCATATAAATTAACAAAATAATTTTTTATTATTTGTAAATAATTTTTTAAAAATTTTGTCTAATTTATTATAATTTCTCCTCTCTGTGCAAATATACCTTAAATACAAATAATTACAAGCAGATTTTATTTTATTTTGAAATATAATTTTTTACCCTATTTCTAGTATATGCAGTTACACTGCCTCGATTGATGCAACTTGGCCTTTTGAGATATTCTTACATTCTGGTCCTTGGGTATTAAATGATTTCTGTAGAAGGACTGGAATGCACAATACAGAGACTCTCATAAATCAAACAATTGTATCTGACTGACTGAGTCTGACCAGACTTGGAACTCCATGCACTTGATTATCTAGTGTTTTGTACTGTGTCATTTGTAAGCAAGTTAGTATAGTGGTTAGAGTGCTGGTCCTGGAGTCAGGAAGGCTCATCTTCCTGAGTTCAAATTTGCCATCAGATTATCAACCCATAGATGCTAAGGACCAAGTGAGAGGTCAGTGCAGTGTGGACTTTGGGAACAGGAAGTTCACGGTTCAGCCTTTACCCCCTGGAGGGAGAAGTGGCTGAGGCATGGCTACTATGCAGCCATTGCTGCATGGCTGCTTCAGAGCTCCTGGCCTGCAGATTGTAGGGGGAGCAAGCCACATCCTGAGGGGAAACTACTCTTGCTTTAACCTGCTTGGGTCTGGATCACTGTCTATGGTGAAGGTCCTGGCGTATGTGACCAGTTTTCCAGAGCATGTGGAGGCTTCAGAGAGGGCAGCCAACTAATAGCTCTGGCAGCTGAGAAAACCCCAGTGATTTGGGACAAAGTTCCCTTGTCTGGAAGCAGAGTTCTACTGTGGCAAAAAGCTCAAAAGTCAAGTAATTGAGTGGCAACATGAGCAAGCAAAGGAAGCAAAGCAAGCAGAGCAATCCGACTTTACACTCCTATTTTGGGGACAAAAAGGATCAAAGCATGGAATGGGAGGAAGACAATGAAGTCAGAACTCCTGCACCAAAAGCTTCCGAGAAAAATATGAACTGGTTACAGGCCATAGAGGAGCTTAAGAAGGATTTTGAAAACCAAATAAGAGAAGTGGAGGAAAAATTGGGAAGAGGAATGAGAATGATGCAAGAAAGTTATGAAATGAGAGTCAACAACCTGACTGAAGAAAATAACACCTTAAAAAACAGACTAACTCAAATGGCAAAAGAAGCTCAAAAAGCCAAAGAGGAGAAGAATGCCTTTAAAAGTCGAATTTTCCAGATGGAAAAAGAATCTCAAAAACTCACTTAAGAGAATCATTCCTTCAGAATTAGATTGGAGCAAATGGAAGCTAGTGACTTTATGAGAAATCAAGATTAAACAGATCATCATCATCATCATCATTATTATTGTTGTTATTATATTAAACAGATCCAAAAAATTTGCCCTCAGATACTTAGCTGTGTGACCCTGGGCAAGTCACTTAATCCTGTTTGCCTCAGTTTCCTCATTTGTAAAATGAACTGGAGAAGGAAATAACAAACCACTCCAAATATCTTTGCCAAGAAAATCCCAAATAGGGTCATGAAGACTGAGATATGAATATCAACTACAGATTATCTCATTATTTTATCTCATCCTCTCAACTAGATTTTGGGCTCTTTATAAGGATTTTGTTTTCTCTTTTGTATTCTCTGTGGTTCTTAGTAGGTACTCAAAGTCCTTTTTATGGTGCTTTAAAAATATGTGTAAACTGTAGTACAGGTTGGCCTTTAGAGTACAAATGGGGAAATTTGAGGCATCAATTAGTTTGCGACTTGCTTGAGATTGAATAATGTATCATGTCAGAGTTAATAAATTCTAACAGAATTCATCAGTTTGTTTCACTTTGGCTCAGCAAAACACTCAAGTCTCCCTTTTAAAGAAATCAATCTCTCTGATATGCTATCCTATAAAATTCACAGCTTTGTAGTAGTCTTTGATTCTGGTTTAACTAGACATGGTCTTAAATCAAGAACTTTGCTTTTGCTTAGATTGCTGAGAAATATCCAGAGATTTGCAAAAAAGGTGCTTATGTAGGATTTAGTCATTTTAAATATCACTGTTCATATTTCTTGTTGCAATGCTTATATTGGGCACCTTGACTTACAAGCATAAGTGCAAAAAAGGAAAGAAAGAAGCATCTATATAGCCCTTACTGTTATGTGTCAAGGAGTGTGCTCAGCACATTTTACAAATGTTATCTCATTTGATCCTCACAACATAAAAGAGAAGTCATGTAACATAATGAAAAAAGTATGGAATTTGAAATCAGAAAACCTGGATTTGGGTCCTTGCTGTGTTATTCCATTACCTTTGAGAGCTTTGGGCAAGTCACTTAATCCTTTAGGTTTTTCATCTGTGAAATGAAGAGATCATATTAGATCAAGTGGTTCTCAAAGTGTGGTTCATAGATACCTGGAATCCCCAAGATCCTTTCAGAGCATCTCAAGGTCAAAACTATTTTCATACTTTTACTAAGGTATTATTTGCCTATGAAAGTAAAATTTTCTTCATGTAATTCAAGCAAAACAACATTGCAACGGATTGAAAGCAAAAGTATATATGAAAATTCAGCAATGTTCTATTAAACCAAATATTAAAAGATTTGCCAAAAAAAAACCATGTAAAACAGTGCCACTGTTCTTATTAAATTTTGGGGGGGGGGTTAGATAGTGTAGGGGTTTTTTTTTTTGCTTTTTTTGGAGGGGCAATTGGAGTTAAGTGACTTGCCCAAGGTCACATGACTAGGAAGTGTTAAGTATCTGAGGCTGGATTTGAACTTGAGTCCTCCTGACTCCAGGGCTCTATTCATTGTGCCACCTAGCCACCCCTGATAATGTAGTTTTAAATTAAAATTTTATATTAATGTATAATGTATTTATTTTTGTTATTTTAAATGAATTAATAAAATATTTAAAGTTTTATCAGTTTTAATTTCAAAAATGGTAAATATTGATAGCTATTTGAGGTCCTCAATAATTTTTAAGTGTAAAGGGATCCTGAGACTGAAAAGTGTGATAGCCATTGAATTAGATGATCTTTTACTTTACTTTTGGCATTAAACCTGATTAGAGAAAGGAGACTGCTAATGGCCCAATTGAACAACAAAATCACTTTTTTTTTTCTTTCTGCAGATTCGAACTACACTAGAGAAGATCCGATACCAGATATTCAAAGATGACGCAGGTCATAAGAACACAAATCACAAAATAGATGCAAAGGTATTGTCTTAATAAGCTTCCCCAGACTTCTCTGCATTCAGAAAACCAAAAAATTGCTAAAGTCACCGTGATTTTATTTTGTGATTTCCTTACATTAACTATAAAAGCATTCCCCGGAGGTGGCATACTAAAGGAGACCCTGTGTGTTTGGGATGGGGAGTATTCCAAGAGGTAAAGGAGGTTCTTTTTTTTTCTTACAAGTTTTCCATAAAGTATCATTGCTACCTTCCTTTTTTAGAGAATTTTTATTTTTAATTTATGGAATAAAATAAGCATTTCCATAACATAGTACAATAAAAAGATGATTGCACATGAAATTGCAAATCTGCTATGTACAACTTGCCATTCCTTTCAAATATACAACACAATTATCAAGTAAATTGTTTTTCTTTCCTTGCTCCACCCTAATGCTAGACATAAATAGGTATATGTAAAATTATTCTATACATATTTCTGTTTATCAGTTCTTTCTCTGGAAGCAGATAGGATCTTTTTTATGTGTCCTTTATAGTTAATTCGGGAATTTATAGTAGACAAAATAACTTATTTGCTTAAAGTCATTCTGAAAATAATATTGCTGTTACTGTTCTCTTGGTTCCATTCATATCGCTCATATCATTATTTCATGCAAATCTTTCTATGTCCTTCTGATTCCAGGGCCAGTGCTCTATTCACTGTGCCACCTAGCCACCCCTTTTTCTATGTTTTTCCTTAATCATTGAGCTCATCATTTCTCATAGCACAGTAGTATTCCATCACAATCATATACTACAACTTGTTCAGCCATTCCCCAATTAATGGGCATCCTTGAAATTTCTAGTTCTTTGCCACCACAAAATGAGCTGCTATGAACAAATACTTCAGAACCTACAGGTTCTTTTCCTTTTTCCTAAATTATCTTTGGAAATAGACCAAGTATAGTATTGCAGGGTCAAAGGATATAGGTAGTTTAAATACTCTTTGGGCATAATTCCAGATTGCTCTCCCAAACGGTTGGATCAGCCCACAGTTCTACCAACAATGAATGTGTCCCAATTTTTTCACATCCTCTCCAGTATTTGTCACTTTCTCCTCCTGTCACTTTAGCCAATCTGATAGGTGTAAAATGATATCTCAAGGTTGTTTTAATCTGCATTTCTTTAATCAATAATGATTTAAAGAATTTTTTATTTGACTATAAGTTGTTTAGATTTTTTCATTGGAAAACAGCCTATTTATACCCTTTGACCATTTATCAGATGGGGAGTAATGTGTATTCTTGTGATTTGACAAAGTTCTAATTCCTATTTGTGAATTTCCCTCCATCTTATTTTTACTATTTTCCTTCTCTGCTTCTCTTTTTTCCCCTATCCTTATTACTTTATCTTTTCCCCTTAAGCTCTTATTGCTTATTTTACCCACCCCCTTAAAATCCCTCCTTTGTCTTCCCCCTCCTAATCTTATTCTGTCCAACATTTTAAAAGTCCCTCCCCCACCCTATCCCTCAGTTTTCTCACTTGGGTTGTACACTTTATTTCCTCTTCAACCTAGATAAGAGTAAGGTTCCAATATTAGCAGCTCTCTACCCCCCCTGCCTGTTTCTTCTGTATTTATTCTTCCTTTCACACCCCATTTTTGTTATATAAATGCTCCTTTTTACTTTTTCTTACTGTTTTGTTTTTCAGAATCACCCCATCATACACAACTCAGATACAATCTCTCTTTCAAACTACCTTAGTAATGATAACAATTTTAAAGATACTGATAACATTTTCATATATCATCAGTAAACAATTTAACCTTTATCAGTGCCCTATTTAATGATTTCCTTATATTTCTTCTGGATTTTTTAAATCAAATTTTCTGGTCTTTTTGCTACCTTTTCTAAGATTTCCACACTTATAGCCATGAAAATGACTTTTCTACTCAGAATTTATTGACTGTTCTGTGCAGAGTAATGTGTTAGGCATTGTGGGAGAGTTGGGGAGGGAGAAATAGAGAAATAAAGGACTGGATTTTTTCTTTGGAACAGATAGAATGGCAGAACTAAGAGTAAATACATCACTTAACAAGCATAGCCACACTTCTGACTTTGTTGAGCCCAGGTAATAAATGAGAGAGGATTTTTCATGTAAAGAAGAATCTTGTTTCGAAATAAACCTGATATGAATTGCATTAAAAAGACTAGAGATATAATATTCTTATTTATGTTAATAACAATCTCTGCCCAAGATCCTTAAATCTAATGGTGAACCTAAATCAGATTTTCTTTGCTTTTATCTTAGGCACACACAACTTTTTTTTCTTTTTGCCTTTTTTTTGGAGGGGAGAGGGTAGGACAGTTGGGGTTAAGTGACTTGCCTAAGGTCACACTGCTAGGTTTTTTTTTTGTGTGTGTTAAGTGTCTGAGGTCAGATTTGAACTCAGGTCCTCCTGACTCCAAGGCTGGTCCTCTATTCACTGCACCACCTAGCCTTCCCCTAGCACACACAACTTCTATTGTTGATAAGAATTCTATACTGATGTTGTAAAGTCTATAAAGTTTTTTAATTAAGAAAATAATTTAATTGTTTATAGAGTATACATTGGTTGACTGGCATGTAGGGCACAAGGTATAACTTACTATCTCTCTTAACTCTGTTGGTGATGTGGTATTTTTGACCTGTTGCTTAGCAAATCATGAGGGTTCAGACATCACTACATCACAAACTCACTGAGGGCAGTGGCCAATCAAAGCTGAATATATTCAGGTGGTGTGCCATAAATTTTTGCTGATCAAGTGATAAGTTCTAGAGACACAGTTTTTTGTTTATCCAAGAAGTTGATTCAAAGTGGGGTGCAAATACACACACCCAGATACATGACCCATGAGGCAGTATTATGGGTAGAGAGCCAGTCACAGGGTCAAGAAAACTTGAATTCAAGTCCAACCTGTGACCTATACTGATTTTGTTACCCTGGGTAAGTCACCTGAACTTCTGAGTCCTCTAGGACAACTATTAGAATTTCAAGGCTCAGAACAGTCACCAATCTATGGCATAGGAGTTCCCTACACCAATGAAATCACACAGGTCAACAAAAGTAAACAGACCCAACAGATATGGTTAATGGAGTTGAATCATTAATAATTAAATGATTTGATGCCCAATGCAATAAGAACATGATTCTTTTGCATTTATTAACATCATGTTAATGTTTTTTTCCAATCAGAAGTACTAGAGCAGAACTTTATCACCTCCCTTGTTTTGGGTCTTTTTCAGGCTTATGGAAAATCCATATACTAGAGATGTGGTCTAGACCTTAGTGTGGCTACCTACTGGCTTACCCTTATTTTGATCAGAAGTTCTGTTTTATATGCTCTGACCTGACTTCTCTGTCCTTTGTGAAACTCAGTGGGATGGCTCAAGTTATTGAAGGCTTTGAGTTTAAACACGAGATAAGATCATTGTCTTTCATATTTCTTCATTCTAGCACTGTTGTCACAATGCTGAGGATGGTCCCGAGTCCCAGGTGGAGACCTCTCGTTCCAGTTTTGATCTGATGATGGAGAAGATGAAAGGCAAAGACCTACAGCTCCTTGAAATGAACAAAGAGAACGAAGTCCTGAAAATCAAGGTGTGCTGATTATGCTTGAGTTCTCAAGTCAATAAAATGCTTACATTCCTACAAGTGATGCTTTTGTACTTTTGAAAGTGCACAGACAGATCAGGGGCATTAATTGTGAGCCTCAATTAATTCTGCAGGTAGCATTACCCGTAGAACATCATCAGTATTCTGATCAGTCACTTGACTGCATTTTAGCTCAACCACAGGCAGAATGTCTTGTTTTGCATTGGTGTGTCACCCTGTCTAGGTCTTGAATTAGGCAGGAGAATGGGGCCCAAGTTTAGTCACAAGACACTTTTTTTTCCTATCCATCCATCAGTCTTCTTTCTGCTTTCTCACTTTTCTGTTTCCTGTTTTGTTCTGTGCTGGGAGCAATGAAATTTTAATACCGCTCCTGCTTTCATCAAAAATTAGTCGAATACCTGGGGCTAACCCTCTGTCCTCCTCTGTAATTGAGGCATTGATTAAATGATCTCCACATTCCCTTCCGCCTCTTAAAATCCCATGGTTCCTTTGGGTAGGAGAGGATTTGGGGGGGGGGGTGGTAGAAGAAGGCTTTTCTCAGCCTCCTCCTGCTTTCATTACATAGAGATATAGAAGTCCCAGAAAATGTAGAAACCATCAAGGTTTTTGGTTGCACCCCAAGCTTTTGACTGGGAACTTAGGAAGGGCAAGGTCTCATTGAGTGAATGCATTAGAGAAAGGTAAAAGTTTCCCTGTTTATGTTTAGATTAATTTTCTTTTCTTTTATCTCTGCATTGCCACCAGGTTCACAAAGGAAAATGGATGTAACATTGCATTTTCAGGGTGCAATTTCATCCATTCCCAGAGACTCTCAGAGCATAAATCCCAAGTACTTTGTCGCAAACACCCATCCCACTTGTACAGTGAAAAAATTACTGACTTTGTAGTCAGAGGACCTGGGTTCAAATCCTATTTCTGATGCTGCTTGTGTAACCTGGGGCAAGTTCCTTAACCACCTTGGGCCTCATTTTCTTCCCCTGTAAGATGAGGAAATTGGGCTAGATGATGTCAGAGTTTTCTTCCATCTCTAAATCTGTAAACCTGTTACCCACTCTGAATTGATTTAAGGTAACATACTGTTTATGATATTTGTAGCCTAGTATGGCTTTAAGAGTTTTCACCTCTTTGAAGTAATTAGGGTAGCTAGGTGGTACAATAGATAGAGTGCTGGACCTGGGGTCAGGAGGATACGGGTTCAAATCCTGTCCTCAGACATTTGCTAGCTTTGTGACCCTGGGAAAGCCACTTAGCCTTTCTTTGGGGAGTAATAATAGCACCTACCTCCCAGGTTGTGCAGATCAAAGCAGGTGATAATTCTAAAGTGCTTAGCACAGTATCTGGCACACAGTAAGCACTTTGAGCTATCATTTTTCTTATTATCATCCTCATTTGCTTTGTAACTGCCTTGTAAAGTGGAGGTTAGGAATGTAGTCTGACTTGGGAAAGAACCTAACTAGCCAATCTCTTCTTTGAACTTGTGGTCATGATTTAATCAGTTGAGTTAGTCCTTAAATCTCTTTCCTTGTGCTCCCTACACTGGTCATGAGTACAGGTGCATGATATTTTGGTAGGGAGGGGAAGAAGAAGCAAGAAGAGGGAAGGAGGGAAGGAGGCTTTAGAGGGACCAGGCAGCAACCCAAGTGTCAGGGGTCTGCCTGTGGCAGTCTTGGTGACAGATTCCCAAATTATACTTGAAATTTTAGTCCATTGCCTTGAACATTTTCTGCATAAAGACTGTTCATCACCTCATAAGGCTGCCATTTTAACCATTGGACAGTAAAATGGTAAGGTGGGGCCATGTGGCTTTTGATGAGGAAATGTTTGCAAAGCCATGTATACTTAGAGAGTTTTGGTTTTGGGGTTGTTTTATTTATTCATTTTAGATTTTGCTTTTTGGAGGGGGGAAGGCAGGGCAATTGGGGTTAAGTGACTTGCCCAAGGTCACATGGCTAGTAAGTATTAAGTGTCTGAGGCTGGATTTGATCTCAGGTCCTCCTGACTCCAGGGCCATGCTCTATTTACTGTGCCACCTAGCCACCCCAAGTACTCAAATCTTTTAAAGGGAATTATTTTGTAAGCACAAAAGTGTTAGAAGTTACATGTTTACTTGTATGTCTATTAGTAGTCTGGCTGCATTGTTGGTTTTACTAAGTAAGAAGTTAATCATTTGAAATTTTTTTTTCTTTTTATCATTTATTTCTCCTGATTTTCTCTTGAGTTCCAAATGGTGTGGCCACTGCCTCTTTATTTTAGTTGCCTTCCAGTACTTTACAAATATAAGCATAATATAGCGATCTCTTTTCTTTTCAGTTGGAAGCCTCAAGAGAAGCTGGTGCAGCAGCACTGAGAAATGTTGCTCAGAAATTATTTGAGAGCTATCATAAACAGTCTGAAGAATTTAGGAAAAAACACGAAGATGATAAAAAGTTACTACAGGTATAAAATCCCTTCTCTCATCAAAAGCTAGTCTTCTCAGTCTGTCCAATTTCTTCCTCAGAAAATTGAGCATAAAAGAGTTAAGGGCAAAGACTACAAATTTCTAAGTGCCTCAGAAGCAGCTGTAGGTGTAGACATGATATTTGTGTGTCTTCATTGTTGTCTGTATTCTGACCTCAGCCCTGGGCTGTGGTCAGATAGGCCTGTGGTCCTGTGCACTCTCCTGGGCTACTGCAGTGTGATACTTTGGAAAGAGCCCTGGCTCTGGAGTCAGGGAACCTGTGTTCAAATCCTACCTCGGACTATTAGGGGAATGGTTCCAGATAACCTCTGGTCCGTTGGGGTCCCTTCCAACTCTAGGTACATGATATTATGGTCTTTCTACAGTATGAACAGAACTGATTTGGACATAATTATCAAGCCAGCAAATTTCTCCTTAAGTATCTCTCCAGTTGCCTGGTGTGGTCATGCTGCCTTGGCTTTCCCTGCTGTGATTTTCTTTTTTTTTTTTGAAGTTTTACATAGTTTATTCATGGTCAGATGAAGAATTATCTTCACAGATAAACATAATCCATAGTGCCTTTTATTCCTTCTTTTTGCCAGCACCGACATTTGCCTTTGCAGTACCCCTGACTTTCTTCATTCTGTTCTTGCGTTCCTTTCACTGCTTTCTTGATGTCTTTTTCTCCTCATACAGGCCATGCCTTGCAAGTCTGTGCTTTGGTTCACTTTTCTTTGCATAGTCAAGAGAATCATAAATCATGTCAAAGCCTGTTGTTTTGCCACTACCAAAATGGGTTCTGAATCCAAAGACAAAAATGACATCTGGAGTTGTCTTGTACATCTTGGCTAGTTTTTCTCGAATTTCAGTCTTAGGCACTGTGGCCTTTCCAGGATGAAGGACATCTATAACCATCTGTTTACGCTGAAGAAGTCTGTTTGTCATGAAGTTCCTGGTTCTGATGGTTACAGTGTCATTCATGGTGGCGGCTGGCTCCTTGACCAGTAGGAGAGGGAAAGGCCCCTGCTGTGATTTTTGAGAGCCTGATGTCTGATATCTGACAGCAGGTGCTTAACTAGGTGAACCTATCTTAGAAAAGGGGTTAGCCAATGGAAACAAGGTCTTTGGCCCACACAGAATGGTAGTAAAGCTAGAAATATCAAACAAAGTTACAGGAAAGTGGGGAAATTATTTCTGGATAGGTATGTCATAGTCTTCATCTCAGTTTTGCTGCAAACTAGTGATATAAGCAAATCATTTTACCTTTTGGTATCTTGGTTATTCATTTATGAATTTAGGAGATTGACTTGCCCCATTTGCAAGGTCTCTTACAGCTCCAACATTCTTTTTAAAACTTTATTTATTTATTTTCAATATTTTTTTTACCTGAATATATATTTATGGAATAAAACATTTCCATAACATAACAAAAAGATGATTGTATGTAAAACTGCAAATCTACTGAGCATAACTTGCTATTCCTTTCAAATATACAACAAAGTTATCATGTACATTTCTTTTTTTCTTCTTTTTTTTCCTTTCCTCCCCCCACCCACCTCAGAGATGACTACCATTAGGCACAAATAGGGATAAATATATGTATGCATGTATGTATATACATATATGCCTGTGTGTATGTATGTGTATATGTCTATAAACATGTGTGTGTTTGTATGTATGTATATATATTATTATTCTATACATACCTCTATTTATCAGTTCTTTCTCTGGTTGCATATAGCATTTTCTTCATATGTTCTTTATAGTTAATTTGGGTATTTATAATAGTCAAAATAGCTTAATCACTCAAAGTTATTCTTTAAACAATGTTACTGTTATTGTATACAATGTCCTCTTATTTCTATTCTCATCAGCTCCTATGTTCTAAGATACTATGAGACCTTCCTTCCTCTAAAATGCTTTGACCTTTCAGTATCCCTCAACTTGTTAAGTAAGATTGGGGTGCTGTGTGAGCCTGAGTAAGCTCCTGAAAGATTAAATGGTGTAGCATAATAGTTGGGTTCATTTTTTTGGTTATACTTTCTGATTTCTGAGATGTATAATAGAGAATAAAACTTTCTTTTGTGAAATCTTAGTTATAAATTAATTGAAATTTTAATTTTACATTTAAAAAATTATCCTTTTTCTGTATGAAGGGGAAGGGGAAGGGGAAGGGAAGGGAATAAACATTTATTGCACTTCTCACAATGACCCTGGAAGCTAAGTGCTATTATTATCTGCATTTTACAGTTGAGGAAACTGAGGCCAACAGAGGTTAATTAATTTGCCCAGAGTCTCACTGGTAAGTGTTTGAGGCTGGATTTTAAATTAGGTCTTCCTAACTATAATAGTAACAACATTTGAAGATCCCCTTGTATTGGAAAGCTAACAGGTATTTAGCACTTAGTTTCAAGTTCATGATTGTGTTAAGTATTAAGATCCAGAACTTGTGAATCCCACAGTGGGATGAACTTACTGACATAACAGGAAGGAACAGGACAGAGAGGAGCTAATACCTTATATAAAGGACAGCCCAAGATAGAGAGGCCAGAACTGCTTGGAGTGAGCTTCTGGAAGCTGGACTAGTACTGCTGGAAAGAGAGAAGAGAACTGAGATCTGAGAAGAAATGAGAAAGAAATGAGAACGAGGACTAAACTGAGAATTGAGAAGAGCTGAGAAATGAGAAGAGAGAACTGGGAGGAGGCTGTCTGCTGTTTTGATGTTACTTTGTCAGATTCTTCTGCTAATAGAGAACAGTGCTGTTGTTGTAGAAGCCCTGGGACCTTGCTGCTGGTTCAGAAGCCCTGAAAGAGGATTTTTTTGTGTGTTTATAGAAATCCTGAAGGAGGGTCTTGCTGATGATTTCAGAGGTCCTGGGACTGTACCGATGATTTGTGTTGAGTCCTCAGATCTTGTTGGTTGGTCTGAGTTGATTTCACAGGCAGAAAGTGAATTGATGAGTATACCAGCAGTGTGTATGAATGTTATCGTAGCTTTGTTAAGCTTTTTCTTCCTAGGAACAGAAACTGTGAAGGACTTGAGGTGGACCAGACACTGTGAACTTCAGTGAGGAACAGGAACTGCACAAGAAGCTGGACAAAGATCTGAGAGCTGACTGCCTTTGAAATCAGGTCGCAATGTGATAGATTTGGGCAGGAGCTGGGACCGTGAAAGAGGAACCATGGAAGCTGAGAACCTGCCTCAAATCAAGATGAAAAGACCTCTCCTTGGGTATTTAATGCAAACCAGAAGATCATGATTTACTAGGGGTGGAGAACTTTGACCTTTATATTTAGGTGACTGAGTTAAGGACTTACTAATTAAGGATGATTGGAAATTAATCTCCAATTAAGAGAAAGAAGACTTTTTGATTGAAGAGATTAAGACAAAGTGACCTAGGGGTGTAAGACTTTGACCTTTGTACTTTGTGTCAATTAAGGAAGTTTGCCTCATTAAGGGTGATTGAATTAAGGACTTACTAAATGAATGTTATCTTTTGCTTAAAACTATGTGATCACTTTGGTGAAAATTATGTGACCATTTTAACAATAAGTTGTTATGCCATAACATTCTGAATGCTGTAGTTTGATTTCTGTCAATGTTTTGCTTTAATTTACTGTTGAATAAATAAACAGTTCACTATACTGTGTAATCAGAACCTTGAAAGCTTTTCACAGCAATAGTGCTCTGGAAGGCTGCTCGTGCTTGGCTTTACACTGACTAGACCCAGCACTCTACCCGCTAGTCCAGTGCCTCAAGGCAGGATATTCACATTACCTATTCTTACTATTCTAGTTTGCTTTAAGATTATTAGAATATTTTTTTGAGAATTATTATTGCATAGTCCAGTTTAAAGAGCTTTAGATTTGGAATCAGATTGCCCCAGGTTAAAATCCCATCTGATGATTATCTTCTATGTCTTTGGGCAGAAAATTTAACTTCTCTAGGCCTCAATTTCCTCATCTATAAAATTAAAGAGTGAGCAATTAGGTAGCTTCTAAGGGTCCTCCCAGCTCTAAATCTGTGACCCACTGATCCTTCCATCACCATATCTCCTTGTAAGGTATTACATATTTACTTACGCAGTTATTCTTATATTTTTCATATATCAATTCTGGAACTTGATAAATATTTTTTCTTTCATCCATTTTTTTGAGGGGTGGAGAAGGCAAGGCAATTGGAATTAAGTGACTTGCCCAGGGTCACACAGCTAGTTAGGTGTCAAGTGTCTGAGGCCAGATTTGAACTCAGGTCCTCCTGACTTCAGGGCTGGTGCCCTATTCCCTGCATCACCTAGCTGCCCCACTTTCATCCATTCTTAAAAGAAACTGCATGTTTCAATGATTTCAAGCCACTTTTAAAGGAAACATTGATTTTTAAAACTGTTATATGTTTTTGCAATCCCTTTCCTCTCATTGAAAAAATTGTACAAGAAAAGCTGATAGTTGGTGCATAGAAACTGACAAAGTGTTTAGAAATGAATACTCTTACCTTGACAACTGTGTTTTCCACCCACAGGTTAGCAACCTTGAAAAAGAACAGAAATTCAAACAACGTACAGAAAGTTTGAAGCAAGCAAATGAAAGACTGGAAGGAAAGCACAGACAGATCACCGAGCTGGAAAACCTTGTGCAAAGAATGGAGGAGGTAAGCACAGAGAAGCTGGAAGCTGATCCAAGTGAAGTTAAACAAAACCTACAGCAGAACACTGAAACAAATGAGAAATAACTCACAATATGGGAAAATGAAAACTTTTATTTAGTTAGTTTAATTTCATCAGCTGAAGGAATTGTAATGAATTGTGTTCATAGCTACACCATTTTAAATTGCACTCCACTGCAGTTATTTTTCATAGAAATGCAACATTGTAATAATGTATGCAGACCTTTTGAAAGCACAAACAGAAAAGACTTGAGATGATGGGTTGTAGTCTCCTTGTTTGTGGTTAGGAAATCAGGATTTTAAAATGAAACCTTTGAGATATTAAAGTTACTTTCCCTCCCCACTCTTCTTTGAAGATATCGGGTACAGTAGCTATTGAACACTCCATATATTGTCAGATTTTTTTTGTTATGTTCGTTAGTTTTACTCAGTTTTTTTTCTTCTCCTTTTTAACCTTATTATAGGGTGAAGAAGGAGATAGATGGAGTGGGTAACTTAGGTAGTGTAAAAAAATTTAAATTAGTTTAGAAAAAAGAAGAAAAGGAAAAAAAAGGAGAGTCAGACTAGGGTTAATTTGTATACTAAATGTACTATGCACAATTCTTTGAGTAGGGCAGAAAAAGAGGACTATCTGTGAAACCATGGCTCTCTACATCTTGATTTTGAAAAAAATTATCTTTTATTTTAAAATTCCTTATACTTTCATATATCCTTATCTCTGAGAGTCATCCCTTATAGCAGAGTTTTTTTTAATGAAAAGAGGAATAAGTAAAAACAAAATTCAGCAAAACAAATCAATAGATTAAAAACGTCTGACATATATTCTAGCGCCTTCCCTCTCTTTATTATTTCCCATTTATTCTGTATATAGCTTATTTGTATATAATTCTTTACATATTGTTTCTTCCCATTGGATTGTGGGCTCCTGTCTTTTGCTTTCTTGGTATCCCCAGTGCTTAGCACAGTGTCTGACACATAGTACACACTTGATGAATGTTTCTTGACCAACCATGGGCTACCTTGGTAGGGAGGGAGTATCTTCTCATATCTCTTCTTTTGGAGACAAGCTTGTTTATTAAACTAAAAAATTTTTTTTTCAAGTAAGAAGCATTTATTTTCTCAACCCTATTGGAAAAAGAAGAATAACAAAATGTTTCTACAAATATGCATAGTCAAGCAAAACAAATTCCCACATTCTCATTATGCATGAGTCTGGTTACATGCTTCATATCTTTCCTTTTGAATCATGATTGGGCATCACATTGATTGGAGTTCTTTAAGTCCATCAAAGTTGTTTGTCTTCACAATGTTATCATTGTATAAATTATCCTTCATGTTCAGATCACTTGATTCCACAAAAGTTCGTTTAAGTCCTTGGTTTCTCTGAAACCATCCCTTTTGTCATCTGTTTTTTTTAAAAAAATACTTATTTACTTTTGGTTTACAACATTCACTTCCACAGTCCCTCGAGTTTCTAATTTTTTCCCCTTCCCTCTCCTCCCTCCTTCCCCCTGATGGTGACATGAAATTAAATATAGGATCTACAAATACCTTCACATTAAACATTAGTCAGGTTGTAAAGAAAGATTATAACCAATGGAGTGAACAATGAGAAAGAAGAAACAAAACAAACCACAAAAAAAAGAGAAAGTAGTTTGCTTCCATCTGCATTCAGACTCTGCAGCTCTTTCTCTGGATGTGGATAGCTCTTGCCTTCATGAGTCTTTTGGAGTTGTCTTATAACCTTGTGTTGCTGAGAGGAGCCCTGTCCATCAAAGTTAGTCATCATGCAATCATTGTGTCTATAATTGTGTACAAAGTTCTCCTGGTTCTGCTCTCCTCACTTAGCCTCAATTTATATGTCTCTCCAGGTTATTATAAAATCTGTCTGCTCCTCATTTCTTATAGCACAATAGTGTTCCATTACATTCATATACTACAACTTGTTTACCCATTCCCCAATTGATGGGCATCCCCTTGATTTCCAGTCTTTTGCCACCACAAAAAGAGCTGCTATAAACAATTTTTTACAAACAGGTCCTTTCTCCACTGCTATGATCTCTTTGGGATACAGTCCTAGAAGTGCTATTGCTAGGTCAAAGGGTATATACTTATTTATAGCGCTTTGGGCAGAGTTCCAGATTGCTCTCCAGAATGGTTGAACCAATTCACAACTCCACCAACAATGCATTAGTGTTCCAATTTTTCCATGTCCTCTCCAGCATTTATCATTTTCCTGTTTTGTCATTTTAGCTAATATGACCAGTGAGATGTGGTACCTCAGAGTTGTTTTGATTTGCATTTCTCTAATCAATAGTGATTTAGAGCATTTTTTCACTTGATGGTGTTCCCTGAGTTGCCAGTGCTCTGCCACCACAGAAAGAGCTGCTTTAAATATTTTTGCACATATGGCTCCTTTTACTCACTCTTTGATTTCTTTGGGGGTATAACCTTAGCAGTGGTATCACTGGGTCAAAGGGTATGCACAGATAACTTTGGAGTCATAATTTGAAATCAATTTTTTGGAATGGATTTACCAGGTTCCAGTTCTATCAGTGGAGTATTAATGTGCCTGTTTTCCCACAGCCCTTCCAATATTTGATATTTCCTTTTTTTTTTTGGTCAACTTTGCCAATCTGACAGTTGGTTAGTTTCATTGTTTTGTGATTCTTTTGACTTAGATAATTGCAGTCTTTGTGAATATTGTTTTTCTGACTTTGCTTCAGTTTGCATTACTTCATGTAAGTCTTTCCATGTTTTCCTGTATTCATCATATTTTTTTTTTCTTATAACACAGTTATATTCCACAAACAAAGGGCATTTATTTTATTTCTAATTCTTTGCTGCCACAAAAATGTTGCTATAAATATTTTGGTATACGTGGGGCGTTTTTTTGTATGTTGTTGACTTCCTGAGTATGACTAATAAGGAATCTCTGGGTCAAAGTATATGGATCAGGGGTGGGGAACCTGAGGCCCCAAGGCCACATGTTGCTGGCCCCAGAGTCAGAATGACCTGAGTTCAGATCTGGCCTCAGACACTTAACACACACACACACACACACACACACACACACACACACACACTAGTCGTGTGACCTTGAACAAGTTACTTAACCCCAATTGCCCTCCAAAAAGCAAAAATAGATAAGTAATTTTGATTTAATATCACTCCCCCCACCAAGATAACACATTTCTATCCAAAGTAGAACAGAAAGAGGACTGTGTGAAACTCTGAATCTCTATTACTTGTTTTTAAAACTTTTAACATTCTTTTTAAATCTCTAACTTGTTTTTAAAATATATATAATAAATTAAATGTGTTATTTTGAAAGCTGTCTTGTTTTTAAGTTTCTTTCTGAACTTTGTTGTATTCTCTTTTGGGCATTTATAAAGAGGCTTTAAAGATTTATTTTTGCTAGGAATTATTCCCAGGGTCCAGGGGAGCCAGTGTAGGTTGAATAGGGAGAGCTCAACTGGCTATCCTGTCCCCAAAATAGATGGTCAATACAGATTCAAAGATTTTTATCCTAAAAAATGTAGGTTGATTTTCTTAGCCATGATATGTAGTTTTCATCTATCTGCTTGTCCCTTATGTCTTGTTTTTTCACTTTTTCAAGTACATTCTGTAACAGAATAAGAAATTGTACTTGTAATAGCTCTGTGCCCAGTGTCAGTAGTTAAATGGCACCAAATGTTGTCAACGTCAACAGGGCTTGCATTGCTTTTCCAACAGTTGTGATGAATTATGTGTTGTTACCTAGCCTCTCCTAGGACCACAACCATAGATTTGTAAGATAGCTGGTTGGGTTGAGATATATTATGTGATCACAGAAGCATCAAATTTATTAAAAGGATCAAACCAATAAGCTTAGCCTCATTGTCGTTCAGTCGTTTTTCAGGCATGTCCAACCCTTTATGACCCCACATGGGATTTTCTTGGCAGAGATACTGAAATCTTCCCTTTCCTTCCCCAGCTCATTTTACAGATGAGGAAACTGAGGCAAGCAGGGTTAAGTGACTTGCCCAAGATCACATTGCTAGTATGGGTCTGAGACCAGATTTGAGCCCAGGAACATGAGTTTTCCTGACTCCAAGCCTGTCATTCTATCCACATCCCACAGGGGCCATCTTAAAGATACAGTCCCTATGGATGCTGAGGTCCTATTTTGTACTGGTTGTATCAGACCTCAACTATCTATAGTCATCTCCATGTTCTGAGATGAGCCAGAGTTCTGTTCTTGCTAGATTACTTTGGAATTATGGTTCTTAAAGTTGGTTATCGTTGTCCAGTCCTAGCTTTCTTTACCAATAGCTTTCTTTACCATAAACAATATGCATTGTTTTGTATTTTATGTTTTTGCTGAAAGATTTAGCTAATAATTTGTAGTATTAGAGTATTTAATCTTAACATTATATGATAATAATCAATATTTATATTTAAGTTAAATATGTTAAGTATTTATTATTATTATTTTGCTTTTTTTGGAGGGCAATTGGGGTTAAGTAACTTGCCCAAGGTCACACGGCTAGGTTTATTTTTGTGTGTGTGTTAAGTCTCTGAGGCTGGATCTGAACTCAGATCCTCCTGACTCTGGGGCCGGCACTCTACTCACTGTACCACCTAGCCACCCCTATTATTATTATTTAAATTAGGTATATATTTACCATAAGGTTTACAGAGAACTTTACAAATATTTTCTCATTTGATCTTCACAATGGCCCTGGGAGGTTGGTGCTAGCATCATCCCCATTTTACATATGAGGAAAATAGGATAGACAGAAGTTTCAGTAACTTGCTCAGGGTCTCAGATTTTAACTTAGGTCTCCCTTACTCCAAGTCCAGCCCTCTATTCACTAGCTGCCTCTTCAATTTCAAACTAATATGGTATAAAGAATGTTTAGTATTAATTAATGGAAAGTATTTTTGTTGTGGAATTAGGACTTGCTAATAGGAAAGCTTGATTAACTGATTTCCATTTTAAATAGTAAGTCAGAAACTTTCCTCAATGGGAGGCTTCAATACTTAAAGTAATTTTATTAAAAAAAATTTTTTTAACATTCTTTTCTTTTTAAGTTTTGAGTTACAGATCCTTTCCCTCCTACTCGCCTCTCCCGTCACATATTGAGAAGGCACATAGTATATCAACTATACTCCTGAAATCATGCAAAATATATTTCCTTATTAGCCATATTGCAAAAAAAAAGTGAGAAAATTGTCCTTTGATTTGCACTCAGACCGGTTCTTTCTCTAGAGGTGGATAGCATTTTTTTCCATCATGAATCCTTTGGAATTGTCTTGGATCACTGTATTGATCAGAGTAGCCAAGTCTTTCACAATTGGTCATCATTACAACGTTGTTGTTACTATGCACAATGATCTGGTTCTTCTCGCTTCACTTTGCATCAGTTCCTTATAGATCTTGCCATGTGTTTTCTGAAACCACCTTTTTTTTCATTTCTTATAGCACAATAGTACTTCATGATCATATACACGATTTGTTTAGTCATTCCCCAATTGATGGATATTCCCTCAATTTCTAATTCTTTGCCACCACAAAAAAAAGCTGTTTTAAATATTTTTGCACATACAGATCCTTTTCCTTTTCCTTTGATCTCTTTGGGGTACAGACAGACCTATTAGTGGTCTTGCTGGATCAAAGTATATGCACGGTTTTATATCCCTTTGGGCATAGTTCCAAATTGCTCTCCAGGATGGTTAGACCAGTTCACTATTCCATCAGCAGTTAATTAATGTACCTATTTTCCCTTATCCTCTGAAGAATGTCATTTCTGATAAGTATTCATTGGTACCTGAGAATTGTTTTAATTTGCCTTTCTCTAAGTAGTAGTGACTCAGAACCTTTTTATACGACTATAGATACCTTTGGTTTCTTCTTCTGGAAACTGCCTATTCATATTTTTTGACTGTGTATCAATTGGGAATTGGCTTTTAGTTTTATAAATTTGACTCAGTTCCTCACATATTTGAGAAATGAGGCCCTTTTTTCATTGTCTTTTTATGATATATAATATATATAATGTATGTAATGTTCAGTGTATATTATTCTATGTCTTATTATATATTATATATGATGTTATGTGTAATATAGATTTTATTATTTCACGTACCTGATTCTTCAGGTAACTTTAATGGTCTCCACATTGGATGGTCTCTTTTTTGAGACAAATCACAGCTTCTCTGTAACTTAGTACATGTTCTTTGAGAGTTGCTTTGATCAGTGGCTCCATTACTTTGCATCTGTGAGAAAGAGAACCTCCATTCAGATCCCACCTTTGACAGTTATTACTTGTGTGACCCTGATCTGAGCCTATTTCCAGATCCAGAAAATAAAGAGATTAGACTAGATGGTCTCTGAAGCCTATAGAGTTCTAGATCCACAATCCATATAAAAAACCTTCTGGGTGATAGCCTGTTATTGAACTTAGCTAGGCTGTTCCTCAGACAGCAAGCTATTCAATCCCTCATTGGGCCTATATTTGAAGCCTTCCATGTTGGTGAGATTTATCAGAGCTTTTCTTCACAGGCCTGACTTTCTAGATCTAAAGTTCTGTATCTGTCTTCCTCTTCATTTAATTCTCTGTAGGTTGGAACAAGAAGTTCTACATGCTTTAGGGTATAGGTGAGTAGGAATCCCCAAGCCCAGTCATACCAGGTACAGACCCCCTTCTCATAGTACTATAGCTGGCAGGTAGGCTTCCCCTGGAGGATGACTCATTTTCTATTTATTTGAGTGAATTTCTGCTATGGTAAATAGCCATTAGTAGTGTGACATTTGGTAATGAGCATATTACTTAAAATCATCACCATCTGTCCCACTTTAATCAACCATGCAGTGAGAATAAATTCTGCTAATACAGTGATAAGCAAGCAAAAAGTCCAAAAGGGGGATTTAATATGGGCATATGTTTGTTTCTCAATTAGTGCATTTCTTTTTTTTCTTTTTTAAGCAATTGGGTTAAGTAACTTGCTCAAGGTTACACGGCCAGTTATTTTTTGTGTGGGTGCCAAGTATCTGAGGCCAGAACCGATCCCAAGTCTCCCAACGTCAGGGCCGGCACTCTTACTCACTATGCCACCTGGCCGCCCCTCAATTAGTGCATTTCTATAATGTTTTCTCATTAGTTTTCTGGTATCAGCTATAGACAAGCTAACATATTTGGCTTTTTTGCATTTTAGAATCAGAAGGAGCACTAGAGCTCATCTAGTCCAATTCCTTCATTTTAAAGATCAGGAAACTGAGGCACAGGTAAAGGAAATTCTTTTTCTCAAAGTTGCAGAGCTGATATTGAAAGTGTTCAGCCCATCTCTCCAGGATCACACCCTTATCACTAATCAGTGTGGTTCCATTAGCACTGAATAGTTGAAATGTACCATATGTCCTGGGGCACTGAGAGGTTGAGTGACTTGTCCATGGTCACCCAGATGGCAAGTGACAGCAGAATGGGCTCCTGACTTTAAGACCACTTCTGTGTCTCCTGTGCTGCTCTATAGCTCCTGTGATCCTTTAGAGGAGAGTCAGAATGGGGATGAAGATAAAGGTAGGGATGGTAGAGATAGGACAATAGCTGAAATCTCCCTCACCTGGGCTGCCCACCGGGTGGTGCTGTGGGCTGCCTTTGGCTTTCAAGAGGAACTTTGTCCATACAAAAGATAGCTGACTAGAGAATACACTGTGCTCTGGGGCTTTCTGCTTGCCAGAGTTGAAACATTAGAAGGTGAGGCAAGCCCAAAATGTATGGTTAAGGTCACTGCTAGACCCTGGCTTCTGATTATAGAGGTAATTCTTAGCATTTGAGGGGGGTTGCCCAGTAGGGTCCTGAGGTCAGTTGGGAAGAATATACGTGCCGAAGAAAAATTCATTTCCATGACACAAAATTTAAATAAATAAATACATACACACATATAGTATATTATATATACTTGTATATGTGTGTGCATACACATGTATACATACACATAAACTTCATATCTAAATACATATTTAAATAAATTTATATTAATAAGTAATTTAAATTTTAATATTTAGTATACACACAAACATATATGTATATACACACATATACACATATGTAGGCAGCTGGGTAGTGCAATTGGGCCTAGAGTTATCAACTCATCCTCGAGTTCAAATTCAGCCTCAGACACTTACTAACTGTGTGAACCTGGGCAAGTCACTTAACTCTATTTGCCTCAGTTTCCTCATTTGTAAAATGTGCTGGAGAATGAATTGGCAAACCACTCCAGTATTTCTGCCAACAAAACACCAAATGGGGTCACGAAGAGTCAGACAAGATTGTAAAACAACCAAGCAGCAACAAAATAAATATATTTACATAGTATGTATATGTGTGTTATTTTATATATATATATATATATATATCATATATATCTGGAACACATTTGGATACAGTATATGTAAATTGTAGATATTATTATGTATATATTAGTATATCATTATACAACACACATATACTGCACACATACCAAATATACATGCATGTGTTTATGTACATACACATGTGTGCACACATGTATTCACACATGCAGTATACATGCATTATAGAAATGAACTTTTCTTTAGTATGAATATTCTTCCCAGTTGACCTTAGGACCCTATTGGGTATAAAGTATGTATATATTATATACATGCATATATTATTATGTATGCATGTTATTGTGCGTTGATATGGAATACATTAATATCCAATAATGTGATATAATATATACTATTATGTGTGTATATTACATACATGTTAACATTCTATATATAATATGTAGCTATACAACATATGTGTGATACATATAATGTGCACATATGTATACACCTATTATATATAAATTAGTATCCAATATATACTATATATGTGTATATATGTGTGAGTGTATATACATATACATATCTCTTCCCATTATGCTTTGAATACACTATTTAATTTGAGAGGCATAATTGTATACATTTTGGAATGGAATTTATTGATTACAGATGCATCAGATACTAGATTATGTTCATACACACATGCATTTGGATTGGGACTAATTTTCGTGATTCTGTTGGTATGGAAAACTCCCTGGTGAGGAACCTTGGTCTACTTATGCTTGTGAGCATATTCTTCATCTTAAGACTATTCATGCTACAACACTGAGAAGTGACTTATCTAGGGTCTATATAACCAGTATGTGTAAGAGGCAAGACTTGAACTCAGGTCTTCCTGATCTCCAGACCAGCTTTCTGCTTCATCCCACTGCTTTTCCTGCCTGTGTCTGTGTGTATGTTTATGTGTTTTTATTATTTTCTGAAGTCCCTTCAAGCTCTTGATCTACAGTGCTCGATGAGCATATTTTATATAGACAGTGGTGGGTCTAACACTATAAAGAAACTTGGAAAAGTTCCTTATAGCCACATTGGGAGAACATTAGTGTTTTAAAAGATTGGTTTTGAGGTTAAGGAACAGCTTGAGATCATTAAACACACTACGAAATTTCCTAGATACAATCCCATTCCACTTTTTCCTATTCAATTCTAGGACCAGCTCATTCTTTGTAAAAGAAGATTATAGGTTATATGTAAGTATATAGGCAAGTTATGTAATTATATATCTGTGTACAAATACATACACACACATATAGACTCATAAGCATTCCCCAAGAGATGAATAGCCAAAGAATATGAAAAGACTCAAAATATAATTGAAATTATTAACAACCATGTGAGAGAAGGTTCCCAATCACTAATAATAAGAGAAACACACATCAGAGCAGCCTGAGGTTTCACCTCACACTCATCAAACTTGAGAAGGATGACAAAATAAGCTATATAACATGTTGATTTTAAACAGCTGTCTTCACTGTTTGTTCTGGTAATGGGAATGGGAGATTTGAAGATCTTCCCTGCCCCTTAATAAACCTAGGGGGAATTTAAAGACCTCCCCTTCTTTGAAAGTAAACTCTGCCCCCTAATATCACATGGAGCCTGTGGTAGGAGGAGTTTGCTGAAGGGAAGCAGAGCCCACAGGAAGCTGGGAACCAGAGCTGGCAAGCTGGTGGAAGAGAGAGGAGATTCAGGCAAGGAATCAGATAGGCTCGTGAGTAGATACTGATCTAATATTGGTTTGTGGGAAGGCTGAAGGATGCTGTGGCTCTCAGTGTTATGGCTTCTGAATGTCTTTGGTACTATGATGGAATTGGCTTACTGGTTTTGGGATTTGATTTTCTGGTGTCTAAATAAATGCTTCAGTTCTGTCCTTTACCTGGAGAATCTGTTATATTTTGTAATTGAATGTCATGCAGTATTTATAGTCACGATCTTTATCGTGATTGTGGGTGCTGTAAATACTGCATTGGTGCTACAGCGCCCCAAAAGATAGCAATTCAAGTATTATGAGTTAAAACTACATTCCCTTTTGTGTTACTAATGGTTCTTTTTCTACCAATGGTATCACTTCTTTGTGTCTTATTTTGTTTCCTTTTACTGTTTACCAGACACTGAGATGAAGTGATTTTGTAGGCTGACCTTCCAAGTTCTGTAATAACTTTAAACCTAACAAGAATGGATTGGGTTTTTGGTTTTTTGAGGTTTTACTTAATACCAAGGCTGTGATTTGGCTTCTTTAGACCCTGGAACTGGTTAACATTTAAGCTATAGTACTTTCCCCCTTTTTCTGATATTCTGTGTATATCTTCTATTATATGGGATTCTAAAAAAAATTATCTTTGAGGAAACTGACTGCTGTCTTTCAGTCATTCATTCAGTCAGCAAACATTTATTAAATGTGCAGGTACTGTGCTAAGTACTCAGAATACAAATGCAAACAAAAAGAATAGTTCCTCTCCTCAAGGAGCTTAGATTTTAAATTCTGGAATGATTGTACCAATTCACAGCCCCAGCAGAATGCTTTAGTGTCCCTGACTTTCCACAGACCCATCAACTATTCCTTTCTATTGTCATCTTTGCCAATTTGAGCATGAGGTGAAACCTCAGGTTTGTTTCGATTGACATTACTCTTCTTCTTATTGATCTGGAACATTCTTTCATATGATTGTTTATAGTTTGCACACTGTTCGTATCATATCCTTTGCCCCCTTTTTATTGGCTTTCCATCTATATATTTCTGTTAGTTGTGTGTTTGTGTATATGTGCATATATACATATATATCTTCAATATGAAATCTTTATCAGAGATATTTGATATACTTTTTCTCAGGTGAATGCTTCGCTAGGTATATTGTCCTAGATGTGATAATTTTATTTGTGTAAAAATTTTTCATTTTGTGTTATATTTTATCTTCAGTAATAACCTCTGTTCTTAGTCTGGTTATGAATTCATCCCCTACCTGTGACTGTAAAAGGTACATCACTTTATTTTTTTTTGTGGTGAGATGTTTAATATTCAAATATCTATTTTGGATTTATTGTGAAATATGGTTTAAGTTGTCAATCTAAGTCTAATTTATGACAGACTATGTTCCAGTTTTCCCAAAGTTTTTATCAGATTAGATGTTCTTCCTAGGAAATTTTGTTTTTAGGCTTATAGAATCCTGGGTTCATTTATTTCTGATTCTTGTCTCATCTACTTTTCCATTTTTTAGCCAGGACCCCAAATGCTTTTCATATTTAATACTTTATAATATAGCTTGAGGTCTAGAAATATGCTATATTTAGAAATATGTCCTTCAATTCTTTTTAAAAATTCTTCATTATTTCTCTTTATGTTCTAGCTCTTTCATTTCTCCATACATTTTTTGTATTCTCCATACATGAATGAGATTCCATTTTGGAGGGGAGCTTCTGAGGCATGTTTTGTTCTGCCAAATTGAATGCCTTTTTATAATAAATAAATATTAAAGTAGAAGAATCTCATATAATCTAAAGGTTTTAGTCAATCATGTAATATAAAACTGTGGCCAGATGTGGAAAATCACTTATGAAAGCCTGCCTGTTCCTTTATCAGATTTGCACAAGGGATCCCCCTCAGTGTGTGCAGATCATTCTTGTAAAGATTTTTATGAAGATGTTTTAAAAATAGGCAAATAGTTACATACTTATTGATTTTTTTTTTGATTATCCACTAAACACAGTCTACGGGTTTTCCCCCCATTCTTTTGGCATCGTCTGTTCCCTGTGGTGTGTAGTAAAATGATCGTGTAATGTTTTCAGAATTATGCTATCTCCAACATGGATTTCCTTGGTCTTCTGATCTGGCCCCACTATTATTCTGACTTTGTTGTTTTATGTCCTCTTTCCACTTCCTCCTATAGCCACACATCAAAGGCTGTGGGTACAGAGTCCAAAGCGGGTGGTTCTACTGTCATTGAGGATGAAAAAGATCATTAGAGACAAATCTGTTCTGTTTTCCATTTATTTGTTATCCTGCCAATTTCTTTGATAAGTGGCCTTAGAATAATATGACTTTAAAGAGCTATATATCTTTATTACTATCATTGTTGACATAATCAAGAAGTGTGTTTTGTAAGCAGTGCAAAAGTATACCTCAAAATGCATCTTTTTTTTCCCCCTAGGAAAAGAAATTATTGCTGGAAAGAAAAGCATCTTTGCAAACAAAGTTGGAGCAGCTGAGATTGAACTCTAAAAATGCCAAGAGGTTTGCAAACCATTTCTCTTAAATGACTTGCTTAAAACTCTATCATCTCCCATGGTAAATGGGCAGAAGGCATTATTTGCAAGGGATGAGCATTTAGTGAAGAGTGGTGGGTTTGCCATGGGTGATAATGAATTCAGTTTTAGATGTATTTAATATGAGACGCCTCTGGTACATCCAGTTTGAAATGTCCGAAGAATAATTGATGATGTGGACTTGAAACACAGGTGAGAGCCTGGAGCTGGATATCTAGACCTGAGTCATCTGTTTGAGATGATAAATTCAGTATAGAGAGAGTATAGGTATATAAGTATAAGAAAAATATAGAGAGAGGAGAGGGCCAATGACAGAGCAATGGGGTCACCCACCTTTGAGGGGTTGATATGGATAGTGTCAGCAAAAGAGACTGAGAAGGAGCTGTCAGCTTGGTAGGAAACCAGAGAAGAGAATGTATCCAGGAGGAAATGGGTTATAGCAGTTTCAAATGCAGTGGATACAGAAGGATGGAGACTGAGAAAAGACTGTCTGATTTGTCAGTTAAAAGATCACTAGTATCTTTTGAGAGAATAGTTTCAGTTGAGTGATGAGGCTGGAAACTATACCGCAATTGCTGAATGAGAGAAGGGAGGTAAAGTAGAGGCAGGAAATTCAGATACCTTTTTTCTTGAAGTTTGATAATAAAATCAGGATACATACAGGCTGATGATGGCTTGATGATAAGGTCTATTTTTTAAAGATGAGGGAAACATGGACATGCTTGAAGTAGTAGGGATGGAACCAGTAAATAGAGAGATGACAAAGATTAGAGAGAGAGAGGGAATGACTGAGAAGGAAGACTGGAAAAGGTGGGAGGGCTGTGTAGAAAGAGAGGGAGGTGTTGGCAAGGAAGTTCAATCATTATTGCATCTTCTGTGATATTTTCATTAAAAATTGGTGGTGCCAAGGACCATGGTAAGAACTTTTTGGGAGGTCTTCAGTAGCTATGGTGTTTAGCACACTGCTTGTCACCACACTGTCAAGGACTGACACTTGAGGAGGCATGGGCAGTTGGTGCAGATCACATCTCCGGAAGGATCGTTCCCCTGGGCAATGCCTTTGGGAGCCAGGCTGCAATGGGGACTAGTGGTCGGGGATGGAGTGCTACTATTCTGAGGACTCTTTAGCTTGTGTTCTCTGTAGGTTCTCTGTTGGTCCTCACTTGTTAATTCATATTAGTGGAGATGGCAAGCCCCTTTCTGCACATAGTGGATGTTTTCCTTGATGATAACCATGAGGCTTTAACTGGAAGCAGAGTTCATGGCTAGGAGGGATGACGGAGGAGATGCTGCCATTTCTAGGGCTTTGGGGTCCAAGCAGTTTCCTCTGGGATCCGAGGGGTAGTAACTGGTGGTGGTTTGACCCAGATGGCATAAGCTAGCTTCTGTTTCTCTTTGAGAATACCTTCCTGTTTCAGGTAGACAGGCTTGTCTGTCCCTTGGTGGCAGTTGGTGTGGTGGCGGACTCTTTTCTTCATGAGGCTTGTTCCCTGAGTGATGGCTGCTGGGGCTAGGATGTACATAGATTAAGCGTAAGTTTAACTTTGCCATCAGAACTAGTGTTTTGATAAGTTTTTGAACAGAGCTCATACTGTTAACAGGTTTTCAAAAATCAACTGAGGTGTTCATAGTAATTGTAACTAAATCTGAAGTGGCTTCTAGGAGTTTTTATGGGCTGCATTATGGTATTCAAATGTTTCTAATAAGATGCTTGAACCACCAGATATTTCTACAGAATGCAGGCATCACTGATTGTTATAGCTGTATTTTTAAAAACTGTATGTATGAAAAAAAATGTATATATGAATAAAGTTGAAAATATTGCTTTCCAAAATGATAGGAAAAACACTCTCTAATTGCTGAGGTTTCGTTCTGCCATTTCTAAACATAGATTTAGTCAGATTCAATATGGCATTTCTTAATTTCGTATGCATATAAATTTGTAGTATCTTTTAGGAAAGCACCAGCTCTAATCTAGGATCCTATGATCCTAGGACCATTTTTAGTGGTGGGTGGCACCTATTATATCAGGAGAAATTGACTAACTATATTTTGCTAGTTGTAAAGGGCTTTTTCAGTAACTCAGCAGAAATATCTGTTTTTTTTTTTGCCTTAGGGAACATATGCAGGTTCAGGGAAAGAATCTTTTCTAAAGTCAAGGTCAGGTCCCTGAGGAGTTACCGGGGGCAGCAAAGCATGGTCCATGATGTGTATCCCTAGGCATATTAACCTGTGACATGTGATTTGGGGACATTGGATTCCACCTCATATAGCCTTTCCTTTTTCCATTCCTTTAGTCTTAGTAACTCTCTCTCCTCTTTTTGGCCTATTATTTTTTATTATACAGTAATTTTCCTTTCTGTATAATCTAACTTACTCAGATGGAGCTGTGATATCATCAATTTGGGAGTCCCCCCCAAAGATGCAGGTTTTAGCCCATTCATAGCCGTCTATCCTTGTGCAACTTTTGTCCACATTCTCCCAGAAATTAGCTCTACAAGGTATTCACCCAGTAGGCTGGAGGACTTCCTCCGACTTAAAGACCCCCGAATGATTATCCCGAGACAATTAAGAACACACAAGAACATAAGAACTATCCCATTTGTCAGACCAATAGTTAATCTATTCAGTTCAGTCAGTATTCTGTCATATGAAGTAATATTTTTGCAGTGAGTGACTATCATTGTGGCAGACTGACAATGTTGGTCATTCCTTAGTGGTCACTAGTAAATTGTGTTGAGAGAAAGCTTCCTTTTTATTTCTCTATGGTAAATTTTGCCAGAGTACTTCTACTCAATACCAAGGGTGGCAATCAGAACCTTGCAATTTTTTATACGCAGTTTTTCTCCCAATCACTCCCCACCTTCCAGTTTTCCAGTATTTGCTATGCCTTTGCAGGATAGAAGGGAAAACATTCCATATATTGGCCTTTGGCAATTCTACATTACATTTTACAGATGTGTACACAGAGCCTTGAATTCAGTCCAGAAGTAGTTTGAGGCAGTTTCTAAGGGCATAGCAGGTCACATTAATGCATAAACAACTGCTGTTTTTTTTTAATCTGGAAAATGTACAGGTCACACAGGTCACAGCACTGTTCACAAGACAAAGCCTTTGTCTACTTTGTGTTTATCTTTGGTACTTTTTGCTGTGCCTATTTGTCTTCTCTAATGGAGTGTAAATTCCTTAGACAATTTCTGCTTCTTTGTATCCTCACTGATTAGCTGGGGGTAGTACCGTGTAATGGTTAGAACTGGCCCCACAGCCAGCAAGACCTGGGTGAAAGTCCCACCTCTGACACATATTGGCTGTATGACCCTGGTCACCTCACTTAACCTCTCAGGGTTTTATGTAACTCCCTAAGACTACAGGCTTCAGGAAAGGTGCTGACCTGCAATTGATAGAGGGAGTTTCCTCCTTTGGGGGCCAGCCAATAAATTTATAAACAATAAATAATGTGTTTGTGTGTATATATGTGTACGTGTGTATATATACGTGTATGTGTATGTGTATATATACATATCTACACACATGTATATAAAGATATATGTATAACATAAACAAATATCAATGAACAAAAACTGACTTTCTTACTACTTCATTCCATTGAAGGGAGGGAAGAAAAATAAAAAAATCAAAAACCCCTCTTTTTCACTTCTGCACCATCAGCATAGTCAAGTAAAACAGTGTTTGTATGTATGTATACATACAAACTTATATCTTCTTCTCTGTTAGGAGGTGAGTAGCATGGTTCATTATTGGTCCTCAACAATCATGGCTGGCTATTCTATTGTTCAGAGTTTTTAAGTCTTTTGAGATTTCCTGTCTTTATAATGTTGTCTTTTCATAAATTGTTCTGGTTTTGCTCTCTTCACCCTGTATCAGTTCACATAAGTCTTCCTAGTTTTCTCTGAAGCCATCCCTTTCATCATTTCTTATAGCAGAAGACTATGTCAGTACATTTACATACTATAATTAGTTCGTTCCCCAATTGCTGGGCAACCCCACAGTTTCCAGATCTTTGACACCATAATAAAGAACGGCTGTAATTTTTTTTTTATACAAATGGATCCTTTTTATCTTTCTTTGATTTCTTTCAGATATAGGCCTAGAAGGGGTATCACTGGGTTGAAGAATGGTATACACAGTTTTAGTGACTTTTTAGGGATAGAACCAAATTGTTTTCTAGAATGGCTGCACCAATTCCCAGCTTCAGAAGTAGGGCATTAATGTGTCTGTTTTCTTGTAGCCCTTTAACAGTTGTTATTTTCCTTTTTTGTCATCTTTACCAGTCTAACATGTGTGGGTGTGTGGGTGTAATAGGTATGAGGTAGGATCTCTGAATTATTTTAATTTTTATTTACCTAGTTATTAATATTTCCTACTTTTCTTCATGTCTTTCTTCCATCCTCTTTGGAACTTTAATTATCTTATCTGACTAAATCAATTGGTCAGTAAACATTTATTAAGCACCTATTATGTGCTAGGCTCTTCCTGTTTCAATGTAACTCCACATTTAATTTTATCTTTTTTTCTCTTTATAATTGTCAGATTCCTAGTTTTCCCATTTTAATTTTTTAAAGTTTTTTTATGCCTTTTTTTTTAGCATTACCATCTTTCAGGTATTATCATTCTACTCCCCTCACTCCTCCCTCCCCATCCCAAATTTTTTGGTAACAATTAAAAGTGACACAGTGATTGGTTTGGGCAGAATATACCAGCATTCCATGGTCCCCCACCAGAGGAGCAGCAAAGTACAATGGAAAAAGCTTTACATTGGAATCTTGTCTCTGCTCCTCCCCATCTTTATGATTTTGGTCAAGTCACTTAATTTCTTTGAGCCTCAGTTTCCTCATTTGTAATATGAAGGGATGATACTAGATGACCTGGAGGGCCCTTTGGTCTCAAATTTTATGACCTATTCCTTATCCAGGTAATTTTCTATTCTATTTTCTCACCTCTCTACCAGGGCTAATCTTGCTCCTCACATTTCC
Source organism: Petaurus breviceps papuanus (assembly GCF_028583685.1). Lineage (NCBI taxonomy): Eukaryota > Metazoa > Chordata > Mammalia > Diprotodontia > Petauridae > Petaurus > Petaurus breviceps. Next base: position 9,860,469 of record NW_027185664.1, read on the forward strand.
ATAGTGTTTACTCCCTTTTAGTGTTTTTGTTTGTATTATTGTAGTGATGAATATTGTTTTCCTAGTTCTTCCTTTATTCTGCATCAGTTCATACAGGACTCATTTTTTTCTTTTTTTTTTTTTGCCTTCTTTTGGAGGGCCATTAGGGTTAAATAACTTGCCTAAGGTTACATGGCTAGTAGTGTGTGTGTGTGTGTGTGTGTGTGTGTGTGTGTGCGCGCGCACGCGCGCGCGTGCGCTAAGGCTGGAACCGAACTCGGGTCCTCCTGACTCTTGGGCTGGCGCTTTACTCACTACACCACCTAGCCACCCCCAGGTCTAATTTTTCTATAATATTCCATTATATTCATATGAGAGGCACTTAGGGCTGGCTTTGCTGTTAGGAGGACCTGGGTTCAAATCCTTCCTCTGGCACCTAGTGACCATATGACCCTGAGCAAGCCCTTTACTTCTCACTTCCCCTAGGAAGATCTCTAAGGCTGTAAACACTGGCAGAGCAAGTGTTGATCTGTACTGCTTGAGGGAGGTCCATACCTGGAAGCTCCTTCCCCCATGATGCAGATTTGGTCCAAAAAATCCCCAAATAGATTAATATAGCACAGTTTGTTCAACAGTCCCCAGTGGATAGGCACCTACTGTGCCTAAAATGAAGCAAATGCATGAAAATCACTTAGCACGGGAATAACATGTCAATAATTTAGGAACAACCAGTAAAAACAAATTATAAAAGTCATTATTGGCAAAGTCATTTTCTTTTCCCTTTTTCTTCCCCAGTTGTAAGGACCTTCAGACAGAGATTTCCACTCTCCAGAGGCAAATTTCCTATTTGCAGTTTGTGATTCATTCCCAACATCAGAACCTACGCGGTGTGATCCAGGAGGTCAGTTTAATCAAGTGTCTTTCTCCTGGAGATGGAATGTTTACTGGGTGAAGAACAAATATGAGTGGCATGCCTGGGCTATAAAAGTAATGAAAGTTTTCCCCTCCCTGACATTTCCCCTGCAATGCTAAATGCATCCTGGCTCTTTTGCTTGTGCTTGGCATGGAGCATTTCAGAAATACTGTTTAACTTTTCTTTAGACTCTCTCTCTCTCTCTTTTTTTAAAGCAATCGGGGTTAAGTAACTTGCTCAAGGTTACACGGCCAGTTATTACTCGGTGTGGTGCTGAGTATCTGAGCCCGGATTTGATCCCCAGGTCATCCCGACACTGGAGCTGGAGCTCTTACTCGCTGTGCTATCTGGCCGCCTCTTTTCTTTAGACTCTTGTCTGATATTAAAAAAAAAAAACTGAATCTAGAAATCCTAGGCTACTCCTCAGCATGTCTCATAGACCCAAGATTCCCAGCGGGAGCAGGTACTGGTTTTCACTTCCTCTGAGGCTTTTGGTGACTTATCTTCTCCTCAGACAATATTATTATTAATAATGTTATATTATTATTTTTATATTGCATTACATATATTAATATGTTATATGTTAATTATATATGTTATATACATAACATATATAATATTATATTAAGACAACTTAATATAAAGTTCTGGGGATCTAGGAAGCTCCTAATAGATTCAGTGTACCAGGCTTTGGCATTCCAGGGCCTTACTAGTTAGTATGGTTTGTGGGACAAGAAACTTCAGTTGTGGAGAAACACAAAGATTCCAAATGATTTCTCCAGAGAGCTGGATTTAATTGAAAAAAATAAAAAGGTGTGAAAAGTCAGCCTCACCAAGCCTCTAACTTCAAATCTCTGAAAGACAAACTTTTATCCAAGTTTCCAGAAGCTATTTCTATTGTCCACTTAAAAAATATTGTGGTTTGATAAGACTTGAAAAATGTTCTAATTTGTGCTTCCTGACTCTTAGATGGAAGGCTTAAAAAATGATGTACAAGAACAAGATAAAAGGATTGAGACTCTGAAAGAAAAGGTGAATATCCTAGAAGCTCAGGTAAGGAGGAAATGCTTACTACATTTACGCACACATGTGTGTGCATACCCATGGGCCTTTTCACTGCATTAGAAGCTAAACACATTTTTTTTTAATTTGGTGCCAAGGTTTTTCAGGTCATGAAAATTATTATTTAATTTCTGTAATAATTTTGATCCAAACTTCCTGGTATATTTTATAGCCATGCATTTATATGAACAACAATTCTGTTAGAAACCAGAGGTGAGACAGCCTGGCTGTTGGACAGGGGCCGAAGGACCCAGTTAAGACCACATACAGCATCTCGTCTCTGTCCTGGGAGATGTTCTTTCCTTAGCATACAGCCTGCTCACTCTTATCTCTATCATTTAATTGAAGAGTATGTCGGGGAAGACAGGGGCAAGGTATTATACTGGAAAAGTTGAGGAGGTATATTTTGTTGTTTTAATTTTTATTTATTTTATTTTTAATTTATGGAATAAAAAAGCACTAATATAACATAGTATAATGAAAAAAAAGATGATTGCACATGAAACTGCAAATCTATTATGTGCAACTTGCTATTCATTTTAAATATATATTCATGTAAATTTCTTTTTTCCCCTTTTTTCCTTCACCCACCCACCCTAAAGATGCCTAAAGACACAAATATATGTGTGTATGTATGTATATATATTTATGTAAAATCATTTTACACATACTTTTATTTATCAGTTTTTTCTCTGGCAGCAGAGTCTTCCTTCATATGTTCTTGGTATTTAATTTGGATATTTATAATAGTCTTTGTATTTGATTTATATTTTTATAACAGGTTTTGTATTTGATCCTAGGGGTGATAGGCAGCCCATTCGAATAGTGGAGTGACATGGTCCCACCTGTGTTTTAGACGATCACTTTGGCAGCTGAATGGAGGATAGACTGGAGTGAGGAGAGATGTGTGACAAGAATGCTACCCAGCAGCCTATTTCAGTATTCCAGACACGCAGTGATGAGAGCCTGCCTATACCAGGGGTTTGGCAGTGCCAGAGAGGGAGGGGCTATGCAAGAGATATTATGAGGGCAAAATCAATAGTTCTTAGCAATAGATTGAATATGGGGGTGGGAGTGAGGGTGAGAGGATGAGGAATCAAGGAAGATATCTAAGTTTTGAGTCTGGCTGACTGGAAGGATGGCAGTACTCTCAGAGGTAATAGAGAAGTTTGAAAGTTGAAATGGTTTTGGGGGAAAGAAAGAGTTCCGTTTTGGAAAGGTTGAGTTTAAGATGTCTATAGGAAATCCAGTTTGATATATCTAATGGTAATTGAAGATGTGAGACTGAAGGAGTAAATCTGAATCATCAACAATGGAGATGATAATTGAATCCGGGGATCTTATGAGATTGCAAAGTGAAATAATGTAGAGGAAGGCGCTCAAGTCAGAGCCCCATGGGATACCCCAGGTAAGTGGGCAAGACCTGGATGAATTTCCAGCAATTTTCACATTGAGATGGAGCTTTCAGATAGGCAAGAGGAAATCCCGGAGAGAGGAGAGCCTTGAAAACCTGCAGGGAAAAAAAGCTATCAAGGAAAAGAGAGTGATCAATAGTATTGAAGGCTATAGGTAGGTTGGCAAGGATGATGATTGAGAAAAAGCCATTAGATTTGACAGTTAAGAACTTGGCAGTTTTGGGAGAGAGCACCTTGAGTTGAATGATGAGGTAGGTTTGGAAACCAGACTGTAGAGAATTAAGAGAGTGAGAGAAGTAGAGGCAGCTAGTGTAAAGGGCCTTCTCAAGTTTAGCCACATTGTGGGAGGAGAGATACAGGATGATAACCAGTGAGGATGGATGGATCTCATGAAGGAGAAACAGGTATGTTTGTAAGCAGCAGGGAAGCAGCCAAGTAGACAGGAAGAGATGGAAGATTAGTGGGAGGGTGGGGATGGGCCATCTGCTGGAGAAAATGGGATAGAATAGGATCGCTGGTGCCCGTGAAGGGCTTTGTCACAGTAAGGAGGACCACCTCATCATGTGAGATGGGTGAAGGAAATGGAGGCAGAAGGTATTTGGGTGATGTGCGATGAGAAGGGGAGAAGGGGGACCTCTTGAGAAATGGAATCAGTATTTTCAGTAAAATACAAGACAACCTTTTCAGCTAAATGGGTAGGGTGAGGGAGAGCCATGGGAGGTTGGAGGAGGGAATGGCAAGGTTTGGCAGAAATACTGGAAGAGGCCTTATCTAGTTCACTCAGCTGCCTTCTCTTTTTTGATTACTTTAACTTACTCTGTATGTTTCTTGTATGTAGCTCATTTTCTTATATATTGTCTCTCCCAATCAAATGTGTCCTTGAGGACAGTAACGGGGGTTTGCATGTTTGTTTGTTTTTGGCCTTTTTTGCTACCCCCATGGGTAGCATAGTGTCTAACATGTAAGTTCTTTTTTTAAAAAAAAATATTTATTTTTATTTTTCACTTTTGTAAGATTTTGAGTTCTAAATTTCCCTCCTCCCATCGCCTCCCCCCCTCCCCAAGATGGCATGCAATTAGATATACACTATACATATATAATCATATTAAACATACTTCCACATTAGTCATGTTGTAACAGACACGTTCTTAATGAATGCTTGTTGACTGATAGGTTTGGGACCATGCATGCACTAGTTATTTATAAGTGATTCATTAAATGAATGAATAAAAAACATAGACACAATAAGATAGGAACTCCGATTCTGTGGGAGTAGAATTTTTCCCTATTCCATTGGAATAAATTATTCTTTAAGTAAAGTACTTTATATTAGTGAATAAAAAGGGCTGGTTTTTTAAAGATTTAAAAAAAATATCCCCAGGGAAATATTTCCTTTACTTTAAGCTTACAGGACTGACGCAAAGTCCCTTTGTAGGGGAATGACGATGTATAAGATAGGGCACCCCATCCTCAATTTGTTCCACATTCATGTTTTCTGGGATACCTTCTTCCATATTGAAAACTGAATATTTTAGAAAACAAACAGATGGATGTTCAAATCCTTCACATTTGTTGAGTAAAGTGAGGAAACTTGCTTTTCGATAGGAAGAAGGCAATAATCACGTATTTCCAGTCTAGGCTTTGAGATGGGCAGACAATACCACACAGCTTCTCTGACTGGTTATGGAAGTTTTCATCAACTTGTGAGAAGAGAATTTACAGATGTGGTAGGTTTCACAGGGACTTGAGGGCCATTCTGTAGCTTGGGATCTCATTAAGCAGTGCAGTGGTCTCAAGAAGGCCAGAATATTGATTATCATGGCTGAAGAGGCTCTTCTAACGGAGATGAAGATTTTGAGACACATGGAAAGTACTCTTTTTCTTGACTAAAAAGATTATGAAACTAGAAAAAAAAAAGGTCTACAAGATAGAGACAGGTAAATGCCTTCATGTACTGTGAATAATTCCAATGGCATTTAGGTTTTATTAGTGTGGTTATCACAGTTACTGTATATAATACCTTTTTCTTCCATTTCTGGTTCCAAGTATTCAAAAATTCTGGGGGAAATTATCTTTCAATTTTGTGAGGCTCTTTCTCTTCCTTATAAATTATGCCTTCATTTTTTTTCCATTTTGGGGGTGAGATTTACTGATTCAACACTGTACAGTTTTTTCTTGTATATTATTTTGTTCATTCAGGTTTTTTTAAATCTCTTTTAAATGTCACTAGAACATGATTTCAGTCTGACTCTTTTTAAGATTCTTAATTCCTTTCCTTTCAGTTTTTTAGACTTTTTCATCTTCATTTGAAGCTTCTGGCAAATATACCAGAGTTCAAGCACCTTTCGCTGATAACCTGTTCACTTTTAAGTATATTTTAAATATTATCTTCCATTTTCATGTGTTTCCATTTGTAAATCCTTGTGTGTAACTGTACATCCACCATTCTCTTTCAGATATGAGTTGCTGTGCTTCAGTAATAAGGGCAGATATAAGAATGTTTTAGAGAAGAAAATGACTGTAGGCTGTGCTGAACCAGAGCCGTGACTGGCAAACAGTTTTGCCATTGGCTCAGATAATTTCTATTTGACAAAAAGCAATTAATGCAGAACTTATATAAGTGTCTCATTTAGTAGAAACATCATAAAAGCCTGTGTAAGGAAAACATTATCACATGAACAGAGATGGTAAAGCATATGGGGAGACTGAAGAACAGCAAATTAAATCCTGTCATCTTGGCAAGGAGGATGCTTTCCTACCCAGTATATCTATTTACATGAGTTATAGAGAGAACTGGGGGTGATAATTCAGGAAGTGAATTTTAGTCACTTCTAATCACGTACCATCTCAGAACATTCCTCTGGTATAGAGATGGGCATCCTGGAGAGAGAGATGGCCTTGAACCCAGGAAGACCTAGCTTCTGACACATATGTCTGTGTGACTAGACAAGTCACTTTAACCTCTTAGTGATCTAAGCATCTCTCTAAGTCTCTAAATGGCAGAGTGGCCAACCTGTCTTGGTAGGGGGAGGCTTTCCTTACCTAAAAGTTCCTACGTCAATGAAATGACAGGTTAAGTCCATACTGCTGTAGCACTTTTCTCCATTGACAACTAACTATGAGTGTGAGTTAACATAATGTTCAGTAAGGGAGACCTGGAAGGCAGTGTACATCTATAGCTACACAACAATATATGTGTACGTACACATATGTATAGGCACACATAACAATGTACACACACATATACAGCTGCAATATACACATGCATTTGCACACATACCCACATAGATACATGCATTGTGTATGTATGTTCACACATGCACTGTGTGTACACTAACCCAGTTGCAATGCAACAACCGGTGTGTATATACAAATACATGCCTGTGCAATACACATGCACAATTATATATCTGTGTATTTACATATGTATACACACATATATGTATATGCACATATGTATGTGTTTGGGTATATGTATTATAAACAGAATATGTACAAAATAAATCCAAGTTTGTTTTTGGCACAGAGACACTACCAGCTGGAAGGGTTCAGGAAAAACCTTGTATAGAAGGTAGAGCTTGAACTAGACTTTGGAGAAAACTAGAGATTCCAAGAAGGGGAGATTAGAAGGGAAAGCACTCCAGGCATGGGGTACAGCCAATGCAAAGGTGCAGAGATAGGAGATGGAGTATCTATCGTGTTTAGAGACTATGATTAGACCCACCACGTGTGAAACAAAGATCTCACTTCCCTTGCTCATTTTTCTTCCTTGGTACCTTCTCTTTTTTTTTTTCAACCAAAATCATAACTGGTCTTTCAAAGTCCTTTTTCTGTGAGGCTTTCTATGACCACTTCCTGATGGTCTCTCACCTCTGAAATCATAGAAATCCCCACCTCCTCTTTCTCTCATAACCATATTGCTGTTTGGGGGCAATATTGTCGTTATTTTGTTTTAACTGGTAGCTAGTGATACAATGGATAGGGCTCTGGATTTGGAGTCAGGAAGACCCGAGTGTGAATCCTGCCTCAGTCAAGCTGTGTCATCCTGGGTAAGTCAGGTAACCTCTCAGCCCCAGTTTCCCCATTTGGGAAATAGTAATAATAATAATGATAGCACATACCTCCCAAGATTGTTTTGAGGGTCAAGTGAAATTGTATGTATGTGTGTATATAATTATATGTTTATGCACATATAAGTGTGTGTTGTGTGTGTGTATATATATATGATATATATCATGCTTTGTCAACTTTAAAGTTCTTAAGTATTATTCAGTTTCGCATGTATTTATTTTTCTTATTTCCCCATTTAGAAGTGTGAGCTGCTGGTACCTTCTAAGATTACCTCCCACTTACATTTGTACATGACTATTTACATATCATCACCCTCATTGTTATATACATGGTTGTTTACATATCATCCTCCCCCGGTCTTCCTGACTCCAAATCCAATATGCTTTGATCTGCGTTCACACTCCTTCAATTTTTTCTCTGGAGGTGGATAGCCCTTTTCATCATGAGTCCTTTGGCATTGTCTAAGATCAGTGGCTAAGTCATTCACAGTTGTTCATCCCACAATATCGCTGTAACTATGTGCAGTGTTCTGGTTCTGCTCACTTCACTTTTATCAGTTCATATAAGTCTTTCAGGTTTTTCTGAAATCCACCTGTTCACTATTTCTTATAGCACAAATAGTATTCCATCACAATCATATACCACAACTTGTCCAGCCATTCCCCAATTGATGGGTATCCTCTCAATTTCCAATTCTTTGCCATTACAAAAATAGCTGCTACAAATATTTTTGCACGTGTCTGTCCTTTTCCTTTTTCTTTGATATCTTTGGAGTACAGACCTAGTAATGGCATCACTAGATAAAAGTACATGCACAGTTTTTTTTAATCCTTTTGGCCATGGTTCCAAATTGCTCCCTAGAATGGTTAGATTGTGGGGAGCCAAAGAGGCTTGATCCGGGACTCAGATATCAGTGGACCCGAATATCAAAGACCTCTTTGAGACCTCTTTGACTTTTTGTCAGGTTAGCTCCTGAGTTCTTTTGATATGGGTTACACTTATAAGGATGTTGTTTGAGTTCTGAGACCAATAGGCTCTGCCCCAAGACTTTAGTTGTTCAAAACCAAATTATCTGAATTCTTAGGTGGTCAGTTCCTACGCAGATGTACTTGATGATACTGCTTTGGCTTTAGGCCTTACAGCCAGCTCCCAAGAGCATCCTTTGTAATGTGACTGCATAGGAAAGGAGTTAACTGACTTTTCCTAAGATTTTCTGGCACCTAGAGAACAAAAGACCTTATTGCCATGCTACTTCCAGGATGTGACAGACTAAGATAATGCTATGAATACTTGAGTCCCCTTCCTTTGTCTCATTCTATAAAAACCTTGTCCTCAGGATAAATAAATGGAGTTCTACCCTAAGAACTACCCGCCTGGTTAATTCTCTGCCATGTCTTTGCTCACACCTGGGGCTGGTGCCCAAGGGGCCCACGATATTAGATCAGTTCACAGATTTACTAACAGAGCATTAGTTTTCCAATTTTCACACATCCTTTCTAGCATTTACAATTTTCCTTTTCTGTCATATTAGCTAATCTGTTAGGTATGAGTTGGTACCTTAGAGTGGTTTTAATTTGTATTTCTCTAATCAACAGTGATTTAGGACCTTTTTTATGTCACTATAGATAACTTTGATATTTTCTGCATACTGCCTGTTCCTATCCTTTGACCACTTATGAATTGGGGAATGATTAGTAGTCTTATGAAATTAACTCAGTTCTCTATATATTCAAGAAATGAGGCCTTTATCAGAGAAATGTGCTGTGAAACATTTCCCCCAGTTTCCTGCTTTCCTTCTAATATTGGCTGCATTGGTTTTATTTTTGTAAAACTTTTTTAACTTAGTGTAATCAAAATTATCCATTTTACATCCTGTAATGCTCACTATTCTTCTATTTTCCATAGATCTGACAGGTGAACTATTCCATGCTCCCCTAATTTGCATATGATATTACCCTTAATGTCTAAATCATGTAAACATTTTGACCTTATCTTGGTATATGGCGTGAGATGTTGGTCTATACCTAGTTTCTCCTGAACTGTTTTCTAGTTTACCCAGCAGTTTTTGTCATATAGTAAGTTCTTGTTCCAAAAGCTGGGATCTTTGCATTGATCAAACAATAGATTTCTATGGTCATTTACTATTGTATATTGTGTACTTTTATTTATTATACTGGTCCACCCCTCTATTTCTAAACCAGTATCAAATTGTTTTGAGGATTACTGCTTTGTAATACAATTTGAGATCTGGTATAGTAAAGCTACCTTCCTTCATATTTTTCATTGATTCCCTTGATATTCTTGACCTTTGTTCTTCCAGATGAATTTTGTTATTATTTTTTCTAGCTCTATAAGATACGTTTTGGTAGTTTGATTGGTATAGTGCTGAATAAATAAATTAATTTAGGTAGAATTGTAATTTTTATTGTATTGGCTTGTCTTACCCATGAGCAATTAGTATTTTTCCAGTTGTTTAGATCTGACTTTATTTGTGTGAAGAGTATTTTGTAAGTGTGCTCATATAGTTCCTGGGTTTGTCTTGGCAAGTAGAGTCCCAAGTATTTCATATTTTCTAATTATTTTATTTTAAATGGAATTTCTCTTTCTATCTCTTGCTGCTATACTTTGTTGGCAATCTATAGAAATGTTGATGATTTATGTGGGTTTAATTTATATCCTAATATTTTGCTAAAGTTGTTAATTGTTTCAACTAAGTTTTTAATTGATTTTCTGGAATTCTTCAAGTGAATTTCTCAAGACTGATTATTTTCACCAGTTGAATTTCAGACCCCAAATCAGAAAATTGCTTGAGCCCATATGAGATTAGGCATTTTCCCAGGTGCTTATTCTTTTCAGGACATCATTGAAGACATTATGCCATTAATGTACTGTGATCAGTGATCTCAAGAATGACTCAATATAGTCTGACTAGTTTCTAAGGAGGGACATAGGCTTTAGGTAGAAAAGAACCCAGTCCATATATGCAAAAGTGTCATTCCATGTCAGGGTTTCTACCCAACCTTGATAGAATTTTCTTTTCCATTTTAGAATAAAGATCTAAAAAGCAAGATTGAACTTTGGTCAGATAACTCCAAGATGAAGGTGTCTAAGGGAGTCTCCACGAGGTGAGGTCTTTCCTTTTCTCCTTGTTCCACCACATCTCATGTAGAATGTAATTATGTATATGACTTTGGATCTGTGCGAAATTATTACTACTTTGTATTGATAAAATACAGACAACATCGAATCTTTTTAAATAACATAAATATGAACTTGAGACAGCGTGATATAGAGGATGGAAAGGTGGTCTTGGAACCAGGAAGAATGGTGTTTGTTCTGAATACACTGGCTGTATATTCCCAGGCAAATCATTCAACCTCCCCTTGTTCTAGGATACATACTTTTTCAGGAGTTCTTAACATGGGATCCACAAACTTTTAAAAAATATATTTTGATAAATATTTAAATGTAATGAATTTCCTTGGCATTCCTATATATTTTATTTCATGCATTTAAAACTATTATTCCAAGTAGGATTCCATAGCTTCATGAGACTGCCAGAAGGGTCCAGGATGCAAAAAAAGACTCAGAGCACCATTCTCTAAGGCTCTAGGTTTGAGGGAAATTGCTAACATCTGTTGGTAGAGAAAGTCCCTCACCGGAAACTGCCAATACCAGTGAAATGACAAGTCCAGTCTCTGTTCCCATTCTAAGTATGAACAGGATGAAAAACTATCCCCAGTTATTCTAGTTAAGAGCAGCTTCTCACTGGATTGACCATATCACAGAGGACTAGATTATTTTTTAGCCATTTTCAAAGATTTATGTCACAAAAAACTTTCTAGTCTCTATCGATGATGAAGCCACCTGCACTATCTTAAATGAGATAACATTTGTAAATAGTTCTTAGCATGTGCTTGGCACATAGTAGGTACTATACAAAGGCCTATTCTTTCCCGCCTTCCCTTCCTCCTTTATCTACACTGATAAAATTGTGGGATCTTGACATGTAAAGGAATCAAAAGGTTTTATCTACTTTAGTATTATGAAAAGAAGTGAGTAGGAATGGATTGTATATTTATGAACAGAAATGTAGCAAAATGGACTCAATTTCTTTTTTTCTTTGTAAGGAGCCCATCAAGCTGAGAGCATGGTGCATAATGACCCTGTGGTTGGCTTTTGCCAGCTGTGATTGGAGAATTCCTAGCTCCACTTTTGACAGCTGCATGGAATAAATATTTTTTAATCATTTACATTTGTCATCATTCTCAAATTTAGCTGAACTGAATTGTACTTACTTGGTTAGAACCTAGTCAAGAATATTATTTAAATTTGGCCTGCCAAAACTTTACAATGCTTGATAAGCATTCTGTAAATGTTTTTTTTAATGAGAAAAAGTGGAATATTTTCCCTAGGACATGCATATCCTTGAAAAATGTGTGCCTTTTACTGATATAGTGCTTTCAAATATGCTATCTTGCCACTTTCTGTTGCCCTCTTTCTATCACTAACATCATTTTATAGACATCCAGGATTAAAATTTTCGTCACCTTTGAGTTTTCCTCTTCCCCATGTTATCAGATCACCAAATCCTATCTACTGTTTTATAATTTCTCATGAATCTATCCCTTCCTTTACATTCCATGGTGACCTCCCCAATTCAGGTCCTTCTTACCTCATGCTTAGATCTCTGCAAGGATCCTAAATGCTTTACTTGCTTCCAGTATCCCCCACCTTACACCAAACACATTTCAGCACATCCTGCACAATGCTGGCATTTTAATCTTTGTAAAGGAGCACTTTCATCATATTGCTCCTTTGCTTGAAATCGTGACTCTTCATCACGGGGGAGCAAAGCCAGCTTCATTAGCCTGACATTTGAGGCTATCCATAATCAGGTTCCAAGTTACTTTTCCAGAGTTATCTTTCATCTTTCTCCACATTGGCTGCAAAACCAGAAGTTCTTCTCTAACTTGATTGAGCCTCTCAGTATCTCCAGAGCATGGCATACATTTCCCACATCATGGTTGACAATATTCTCCAATACTTTCTTCCATCCCTCCAGCCTTTCTGCCTATTTGAAGCCCACTCATTCTTCAAGGCTTTGCTCAATTCTAACCTGTAGTGATCATTCCTCTTGCACTCAATTAACATTATTTAGTCTAGTTAACAGCAGCTTCTCTCTGCATTGACCAAATTAGCATTTAATCACAAAATGTCTTTTGTTATTATTTCACTTTTCATGTGGTCTGTGTCTTATCTGCGCAACTAGATTATAGGAGAGGGCAGAAATAATTTTTCCCCCTGCTTCCTTTAATTCTTTGTAACATCTGGCACAGTGCTAAACACATAACAGATTCTCACAAAAATTGTTGTGATAAAAGGGTTAATGCTCATGTCCAGAATTATGCTTTGATAGAAATTATAAAGAAGAATAAATTACTTAGATGTTTAAATATTTTGCAAATGGCAGAACACTTCCAGGCCTACGTCCTGTTTCTTTGATATTCCACAGAATTGCTTCCATAAAGAAAAAAAAAACTATAGTCCATAATTACACATATCATTAAAGATGCAATTAAAAATTTCCCATTCTAGCAGAAGCTTTTAGGTTTCTCAAACTAATCCCCTTAGGGCACATTTTGATTTTCTGAACCTCCATGGGCACAGTGCATGGAGTAGAGAATCAAGCCCATTGTGATTAGTGTCAGTCTGGGAATCCAGACAGATTCATCTCATACTTTAAACTGTTTACTGTGGCACATCTCTTTCCTAATGATATATGTAATTAGGGACTAAAGGGGAAAACAGTTTCTGAGCCAAGTCATAAAGTTTTAGGGGCCCTAGGTCACAAATTGTCATCTTTTAGCCACTTTCCTATAATGTCTACTAGCGCAAAAAAAAAATCTCAGCCCAGAGGTGTCCAGGAAAGGGATAAAATTAATGTATTTCTTTTTTTTTAAGCAATTGGGGTTAAGTACCTTGCTCAAGGTTACACAGCCAGTTATTTCTGGGTGTGGTGCTAAGTATCTGAGCCCGGATTCGATCCCAGGTCATCTCAACTCTGGGGCCAGTGCTCTTACTCTCTGAGCCACCTGGCCACCCCAAATTAATGTATTTCATAAATTGTGTAGATTCCTGACCGTCTCAGTGTGGATAATGGCCGTAGGTATGTTTATATGACTCTTTGCATTTTGTGAGACCCTCTCCTCAGGAAGACACAGTGAGGCAGATAGTGTAGCAGAGATGCAGAGAGAAGTGACTTTCCCAGCATCATAGAGAGTGAGTGCTGAAGCCAGATCTCAAACCCAGGCGTTCTGATTTCAACCCTAGTGTTCTATCTACTACTATACAGTGCTAGTTTCAGGGCTCTTAACAACTGGGAGGCAGATTGGTCCTCCGTTGGATGGGGGAACAGAAAGTGGGGCTCAGATCTATGCCAAGATGGGGACAAAGCCACTCTTTTGTGGCCAGGTCCCTGATGGAAAATACGATAGATGTTCCTTGTGTTATGTGTGTGTGTGTGTGTGTGTGTGTGTGTGTTTAAATGTTTGTTCATTTTACGATCTGGAGGCTTTTGTTTGAAGTGCCTCAGAAAGAATTCTGGATGTGAGGTCAGAAGACATGGGTTCAGATCCTGACTCTGCCACTTTCTATCTGTGTATCCTTGGGTAAACCTCTTAACTTCTTTCGGCCTCAGTTTCCTTATTTGTAAAAAGAAGGAATGATGACTAAGCTCTAAGTCTGTGATCCTGTAAGTCATGTTGTTCAAATGGTCTCTAGTTGTGAGTGAGTCAAAATGGAAGGTGCAAGAGAAAGAAAAATAATTTTTCCCAGTACTTTCAGTTTCAACTGGGAGAAATGAGCCGAATTTTTTCATTAGCATAGTGTTAAGAACACTGAATCTGGATTCAGTCAATCAATCAATAAACGTTGATTAAAGGCCTGCAATTTGCCAGGCCCTGTGCTAAGCACTGGGGACACAAAAAGAAGCGAAGGATGGCTCCTGCCCTCAGAGAGCTTCCGATCTAATGGGGGAGACAGCATGTCAATAGATGCATACGAACAAGTTATGCACAAGATAAATAGGAAATAATTAGCAGAAGGAAGTCTCCAGAATTAAGAGGAGTTTGAGGAGGCTTCCAGTAAAAGATGAGATGGAAGCCAGGGTAGCCAGTAGGCCGAGGGAAGGAGGGTGAACATTCTAGGCATGGGGAACAGCCAGAAAGAATGCCTGGAGCTGAGAGATGGAGCGTCTTGTCTGACAGGTAGCCAGATCAGTGGACTGGATTGAAGGGTATGTGAGGGGAGTGAGGTATAAGAAGGTTGGAAAGGTAGGAGGTAGCTGGCTTATGGAGGGCTTTGAATGCCAAACAGAATATGTTATATTTGTTGTTGGAGGCCATAGGGAGCCATTGAACTTTATTCAGTAGGGGAGTAAGGGTGGTTGAGGGGGCATAGAGTAAGCTCATGGGGAGTTAGCAGGTTGAGGAACTAAGTGGTTATAGGGTATTTGAGGGAGAATCAGATAAAAGCTTTGCTCTGTTCCTCACTAGTTGCAGAACTCTGGGCATGACAATAACAATAGTTAGCTTTATGAATTGCTTTGCATAATTTATCAAATGCAATTTATTACAACATTTATCATACTTGATCCTCACAATAATCCTGTGAAGTCAATGTTCTAATTACTCGCATTTTACAGAGGTGGAAACTGAGGCTTGAAGACACCTGTGATCACATAGCTTTTAAATATCAAAAGCAGGAAGTTTGTTTTTGGGTTTGTTTTTTTTTTTGGTATGGGGGGGCGGGAGGAGACAGGAGGCAATGGGGTTAAATGACTTGCCCAGGGTCACACAGCTAGTAAATGTCTGCAGCCTAATTTCAATTCAGGTCCTCTAGAATCCAGGGCCATTGCTCTAGCCAGGACCAGGGCCACCTAGAAGCAGGATTTTAATTAGGTTTTCCTAACTTTATGGCCTACATTCTGTGATTTTACCTCATACCCAGTCCAAGTCCAAGTCTCAGTTTCCTCATAAAGAATTAGACTAAATAATCTCTAAGGTCCCTATGAGGCATAAGTCTAATGATCCTGATTTTATGTTTTGAAACTTAAAAAAATTTTTTTATTATGGTTGAAAAAAATCACAGCATTAATGTTTTGGAGCATGGTCTCCTATTTTTGGAAAAAAAAATACGAAAGGTGGGCAGCTGGGCAGTTAAATGACAGGGTGGGCCAGTGTGCTATGAGCTGGCCAGGGTGTCCTGCAGACTTGGTCAGAGATGTTCAATGAACCTTAGGACCTCTGGAGGAGGACACAATAAGCCATGTAAATTGATAGCAGCTGTGTGATGGGGATTGTGACCTTAAATTTTGATCTTGAACTTCTAACCGATTCCATTAATCATATGTGATTTTTTTCCTACAGTGAATTCATGGCCGAAGACACCTCTCCCTATCTGATGCTAATTAGACTACGGAAATAAACCTTCAATGTGTATTGGATTATGGGAGCTCCAGACCCTGGAAGACTCCTTATTATGATGGCCTCAGTTTCTGAACAAGTTCTACTGTTTAATATATTTTTAAAAAACATAGTCTAAATGAGAATGTTAATTTGCTGCTGTCTCTGATCTTCCAAAGGTTACCCATGGGTGGCTTCTGTAAAGAAGTTTTCCCCGGCTTGGTGGGAAGAAAACGTTCAGAGCAGTCAGACAAGCATTTGGGGAAGAGCACTCCCTCCCCAGTGTGGGGATTCTGCCATCCTGAACTAATGGGGAAATTTGCTTCTTCCCCATGGAAAACACTTGATTCTCTTTTCAAACTTGTTTGGTGTATTGGATGTAAAATAGAACCTCGCATATTATAATTGCAAATTCCTGCAGTGCGTTTTCATTTGATATGGGAGCCGATCCCCTTTGGATGGTGAAAGGAAATTTGGTTGGCCAGATGCCACTGAGAAGTGACACCCTGGGGATGGGTTATTTTAGATGAGGAATGGGAAGAGTTGGGGGCCGCTGAAGGACCCTTTAATACAGTTCTGTGCTACTGCACTCTGCTGCCTTGCTCAGAATCAGGATTACAACTTCAGTGCTTGACTGTGATTTAAGACTGTCAACTTCCATTTGTAAATAAGTGTGCTTGTTAGGGATGACATCAAGTGAAAAATGTGTTTAATAAGAAATGTTTTGTTTTGTTTTGTTTTGTTTTCCATTGCAAAGGCTGTTATTTATGAGACAGTGAGTTAGGACCCAGAAGTTCTGGTTTCAAACCCCAGCTCAGTCACTTGCTCTGTTGGATCTTGAGCAGGTCACATAAATCCAGGCCTCAGTTTCTTTTTCTGTAAGGGGAAAGCCAATCTCTATGAGCTTTCCAGCTGTAGTTCC
Organism: Petaurus breviceps papuanus; assembly: GCF_028583685.1. NCBI lineage: Eukaryota > Metazoa > Chordata > Mammalia > Diprotodontia > Petauridae > Petaurus > Petaurus breviceps. Next base: position 9,877,296 of record NW_027185664.1, read on the forward strand.
TATGTGTCCATGAATAGAGCCACTAAAATGAGGCATTTTCTTGATATGTTAATGATATGCCTCATTTTCTTGATATGTTCAGTGAAAGTGGAATGGGTGGATTGAGTTATCTCTGAAGGCCCTTCCAAGGACACATCTCAGCATACCATAAAATGCGAAACATCTAAAGAATGGAGCAACTGTGTTAGAATTAATTTTTCAACCAGTTCTTTCACATGCTATTAGCCCAAAAGTTGCCATATGAATTTGCTATGATTTTTAACCCAAGTTGTTTTCCCCCCAAGAGTTATACATGTCCATTGTTTAATGTCACTTCCCAGAAGGACATTGATCTTTGTCCCATCAGAGCCAAAGTGCTCTGGTGCATGTGCTGAAGCCTCTTATATTGATGGAAAACACCCATTCCTTTGCTTTTTCTTTAACAAACTGATGACAGCCCAGGTTATCATGTGAATTACAGAATAGTAGACCTGCCTGTCTCTGAAGCTAGAGATATTCCATTTTAGGATACAGAAGACCCTATTCTTCAGCTGTGTTCCATGGGACTTTTGCAAGGATTCAAGACTTTCCTTGAAAATTCAGTTCCTTTTTTAGGTATGTTTGGATGGAAACTAAGATGTTTCATATTCATTCAAACTTTGCCTTATAGAGAGGAAAGCTTACTTGTCCACCAGAAGAATACCTGTTGCCTTTAATTACTGGTTATCTTGTCATATATGATTTTAGATTTCAGATATATTCAATTAAGTAGTCATCTGTTTTGCTTAACCAATGGCTTCTAGTTGAACACTCTCTTCTAAAGTTTCATATTAAAAAATACTTACAGATTTAACTTATTGGATCTTGGTTTCCCTCACTACATTCATTTTATTTTAAGACATTTTAAGGCTGGGCCTAGCTTGGTGATTTGGAATTGATAGATACTCTTAACATAACTGCCGAAATTGAAAAGGCAATCTATTAGATGGTACTTCCATGCTGCTGAGAAAATGAACAGTAATTTATTTTTTTGGGGATTAGGCTAATATAAACAGGAGTGATCCAGAAATTCATTTTAAATTTTATAGAAGCAAAAGAAGGACCACAAATTGGGCACATCCTGCTTCTCTTTCATCGTATTTTTGAGACTGACTTTTTAAGAAGGAAATTATTTTAAATGTTTAAAATTGTAATGTCTGCGGAAAACATTTTTTTTTTAATCTGAAAGATGTAATGCCCCATTTTTGAAAGGCCTTACAGGAGATGTTTTATACCCTGAGAATAGCATGTAGAATTTTTAATTGGCATGGAGGAATATACTCCCACCCCAAGTAAGGTAAAGAATTAACAATCAGTATTTTTCAAAGTCAGGTTTGAGTTAAGACTAGGAAGGTTTAGACAGTTTTTAAAATGTCTATTGCATTGATGATACACATTTCAGTATCAGGAAACGTCATTCTACTGACTGACATCCTGTATTGTAAGTTGAAAAAAAAGAAATTGTTTTGGTCTGGACCTGTACTTTCATTGGTATAATGCATTTCCAGTAACGAAATTGCCTCTTCCAATGCAGCCTTTTCCCTGCAAATTAAAGTTTTGGAGAGGTTGCTGAGGGCATCCAGAGGGGAAAGGACTTGGCTAAGATCACTTAGCCAGTAGGATTTAGAGGTGGCACTTAACTTCTCCCTTCCTGCCTGAAGCAAGTTTTCTGCCTACAGCAATGAGAACTGTAATCACGAGAATTGTAAGAAATGTTTCAACTTAAAAACTGGCATCATGTTAAACTAATTTATAGATTCTTTGTTCAGTCATTTCTAACTCTCTGTGACTCCATTTGGGGTTTTCTTGGCAAAGATACTGGAATGGTTTTCCATTTCCTTATCCAGTTCATTTTACAGATGAGGAATCTGAGGTCGATAGGGTTAATAGAACTGCCCAGAGTCCCACAGCTAGGAGATTTGAACTCGGAAAGATGAGTCTTCCTGACTCCAGGACTGGCACTCTGTGCGTGATGGTGCCACAATTTATAGCTATTTGTAATAGGCAATATGATATTCTATAAAACAAAATATACATGTATGTGTTTATGCATTGTGTGTTTATGTGTGCAGACACTGTTGTTTGTCCTTCTTAAAGAGGGCCAAGGATATCAAGAGCATGGTGCCTTGACTTGCACAATTCACAATGACAATATGCATGCATACACTCTTATGTACTTTCTTTACTTTGTCTCTTGATATAACTTTTCTCCTGCATTTTTATGTTGCAGTGAGATTTTTATTCATGAGAGTAATGCAGAGATTTTTTTATTTAAAAGCTGATTACACAGGGCAGCTAGGTGGTTCAGTAAATAAAGCACTGGCCCTGGAGTCAGGAGGACCTGAGTTCAAATTTAGAGCCAGACACTTGACACTTAATTATTTGTGTGATCTTGGGCAAGTCACTTAACCCCAGTTGCTTTGCCTTCCCCCCTCCAAAAGAAAAATAAAAGTTGATTACAGGATTAAGGAATGATATGCACTGAGCAAAACTGTTCACATTTCTCTAAATATTTTCTCCTTAGCGGTGCTCTTGAACAAATAAATTTATCTTCTATATCTTTTCAGTTTAGAGTTTGAGTGTGAATGCCAGTGCTTCTCAAGTCCATGATATTCCTTCACTTTGAAATTCATCTCTCCCCATCTTCAGGCTTCCAAATTCAGAATTAAGGCAGCCATGTGGAAGCATGAGGAGTTATTGGGAAGTTACTCAGGATTAGAAAAAACCCCAGCTGGCTCTGTATGCTAAGGGCCACTTAGCATCTCTGTTTTCTAAATTTGGACAGGAAAAAGATACTATGTCTCCATCCAAATCCAAAATAGCTTTTTTCTTTTTTTTTAAACATTGTATAAAATATGGGACAAAGATGTTTGATGTGACAATAATAAGTCATGAGGAGGTACTAAATAAAGTAAAATTAGATTATAGTGGAACAGAGTCTGAATTTACTAGGGTAGGTCAGAAATCATATGCTTTCTTCTTTCCTCCCCAAATACTAGGGGGAAAAGGCAGCTTTATTTAGTGGTCTTGAGATAGAGCATTGGCCTTAGACTAAGGAAGACGTGAGTTTGAATCCTGTCTAGGGTACTTTGGCAGCTATGCGACCTGGGATAAGGAATTTAGCCTTACTCCACTTTAATTTCTACCTTTGAAGATGGTGATAGTTGAGAGAGAGAGGGTTGGGGAGAGAGGGAGAGAACGAGAACCTATCTCCCAGGGATATTGTGAAGTTCAAATGAAATGATGTGTACAAGGCATTTCACAAACTTTTTATTAGTAGCATCATGTCTGACAAGAAAACTTCATTGACTTCTTATGTATTCAGTATATCACTTTCTCTCTAGAAAAGGAGTTTCCCCATCTCTTCTCCCAGTTTGGTTCCAGATTATAAAATGTTGGCCAAAGGGAAATCCTAAAAATCAAAGTTAGGGTTAACATCAGCCCTTAGGGTTGACCCTTTTCTTAGTCCGATGAGAGCATTTGCTGGAGAAGTGGGAGGATAAGGATTCAGCAGGCAAATAAAAATGGGGAGCTAACATGGAGATGGCTTTTAAACTCTGTTAATTAGAGGGGTGAAGAGGCCCTTATATATTTATTCTTAAGTAATTTAAATTATTTCCTGATATACCTTGAATTAAAATAGTGTGGTTACATTTTTGCGCCACTTTAGTTAGCTTCTTTGAAGCATTTGATTTCTATTGACTGGAAGGTTTAATATTAAGATCTCATGCTCCTGAGCTTTCTAAACCAGTATTTTGGTGTTTTATTTGGTGGTTTTTTTTGTATCATTCATATCTCAAGCTTTGAGAGTTGTTCTGAGTCATATCCTTTTTGCTTCCCTCACTGGCTTTTTGTAGTTGGGCAGAACTTGCCTCTGGGTATCTTTTAGGAAGTGGAGATAGCCCAAAATGACTTTGCTGAAGTCTCCTGAATTCAGCCTTCCATGCAGAAGGAGAGTTGAGCCCCAGGTGAGTTGGTTTTAGCTGTTAGCATTCCCCTTTGACTTTTGTGTACGAACTGTCGAGCCTGGTGCCAGTCGTTCACACACCCTGAGAAGAGGAGGTGACTTGAAAGTATAGACACCTAGCTTTGGCATGGTTCCCTGATTTTATGGATGAGGTGGTGGTGGAAGGTTTGAGGGAGATAGATGAATCAGCTTCCATGTATCTCGTTTCTCTTGCTCATCCTGAAGTTAACTGTTCTTTGAAAAGAGAAGCAGTGTACAATAGTGGGTAAGGAGCAGATCTCTAAAGACCTGTGTTCAAGTCTCACCCCTGACTCAGCCTGAGTGACCCTGGACAAATAAGCTAATCTCTCAATGTTCCAGGATAAGACTATACATGTCTAAATAGTGGTAAATTCAGCAATGTAGTGATCCAAGACAATCCCAAAAGACTCCTGATGAAAAATGCTATCTGCCACCAGATAAAGAACTGATGTTGCCTAAACACAGACTGAAACATAGTACTAACCTTCCTTCCTTCCTTCCTTCCTTCCTTCCTTCCTTCCTTCCTTCCTTCCTTCCTTCCTTCCTTCCTTCCTTCCTTCCTCCCTCCCTCCCTCCCTTCTCTCCTTCCTCCTTCACTCCCTCATTCCTCACTCTCTTCCTCCCTTTCTCCTTCCCTCCCTCATTCCTCCCTCCCTCCTCCCTTCCTTCCTTCCTTCCTTGTTTCCTTCCATTCTTGCACAAAATGGTTAATGAAAATATTTTACATGATGGTACATATATAACCTATATCAAATTGCTTACTATAAAATTATTACTATAAATTTGGAACTCAAAATTTTAAAAGTGTTTTAAATTATTCTTCCATGTAATTTTGGGAAAATATTATTTAAAAATAAATAAATAGTTGCAGAGGCAGAGTTGCATTGGCAGAGGCAGTTTCCATACTGAAAGTTTCTATGTGAATGAAAGAATAGATTTGCAACCATTTGCTGCTGCCCCCTCACCTGCAATAACTAGCATTTATATAGCACTTAAATGTTGGCAAATGTTATTCACATTTTACAAGTCTTATCTCAGTTAATCCTCACAATAACTCTGAGAAGTAGGTGCTGTTTTCCTCCCCATTTTGCAGATATGGAAATTGAAGCAAACAGGTTAAGTGACTTGCCCAGGGTCACTTAGCTACCAAGTGTCAGGGATGGGATTAGAACCCAGGTCTTCCTGGATCCAAATCAAGCATTCTATTTACTGCCCCACTTAGCTGCCTCAGTTGGGGGAGAGGACCTGGGTTTGTCATTGTACCAAGGTGGGAGAAGGGCACCAGGGTTATATATATAGGAAGCATGCAACTGTCAATAATATTAGTCTAATTAATAGTTCTGTTTGACTTCACCTAAATCTATAGATTAAAAGGTAAAATTCTCTGCAGATATACTGAAAAATGGGCACAATTTGCATAAATTTGCCCCATGCACCCTCCATTTCTGGACCTGTGGAGTAATCTAAAGATGTGCCACATTTAAGAGGGTTAAACCCATCTTTACCAAAGTCTGGACCACAAAGCATTTCTGACTACAGCCAGACCTGCTTTCAGGTGTGCTATGGTCACTTTTGATTTCTTGGGCTGTATACAACTAAGCTATGATTTAAAGCCACCAGAAACCAGATTTAGCCACACACGACTATTATAAAAGAGTGCGTATATCTCTCTATGAACTCTACCATTTTCCTTCTTTGTTTATTGACGGATATATTCAATTATCTTTTTTAACCTTTTGACATCTGTCCTCACACTTTCAATTTACAGAATCATAGATTTAGAAGGAAAGGATTTTAGAGATCATTTAGCTTGACCCTCACATTTTATAGCTGAGGAAATTTTCTCCGTGAGAATGCCAGAAATAACAATACCCTCAATCAAAGGACCTGTGAGTTTAATAACCCATGCATACAGTGGTGAAATACAGCACCTGTTGTTTATGGGCAGAGTTTTAATGTCAGGGTGCCCTATTTCCTTTCTCAACACGGGGCACATTTGTGACTATTTCGGGCAGCCAGCACTGCAATGACTTATCTTGCATTATTTAAGATGGAACCAGGGGAGAAAATACATGTCCCTGGTAATGAAGAACAGTCTGTTTGCACACACACAATATGTATGTGTGTATACACATATATAAACACTAATATATACCATATATCATATTTGTTGTTGTTCACTTATTTCATTTGTATCTGACTCCTCATGACTCCATTTGAAGTTTTCTTAACAAGGATACTAGAGTGGTTTGCCTTTTCTTTCTCCAGCTCATTTTCAGATGAAGAAACTGAGGGAGAGTTAAGTGACTTGCCCAGGGTCACACAGCTAGGAAGTATCTGAGGCCAGATTTGAACTAAGGCCTTCTGACTCCAGGCCTGGTGCTCTATCTACCATGCCACTGGATTACATATAGACTTCTGTATTAGATACACACCGATATATTCCAATGATACCATATATGTTGGTGTGTCTATATATACACGAGCATGTATATGATATGTAAATGTGTGTGAATACCTATACATTATATGTACATACAGATTTCATATATGTATATACATATGGGTTTATGTGCACATTTTTGTGTGAATGTGTGTGTATATCTATATCAAACAAACCATACTGTAGCCTCTATCATTAACCCCTTTGGAAAATGGTACCATTTGAGAATGAAAATTCATTATTCGTTTGGCTAATTGTACATTATTAATTTTGGGACACTGAAGCATTTACAAGTAAGCACTGCAATCATAAGCAATTTTTAATGTGGAACATTAAATGTGGAACAAAGTTTCTAGCAAAGTCCATACTTTAAGACTAGACTACTCCCTTTAATTTCTTCATTGGTCTCCCTGCCAAGTCTTTCTTTATTCTAGTTCATCTTTCATACAGTTGCTAAAGTGATTTCCATAAAGTTCCAGGTCTTGACAACGTCAAGCACCCCTCCCCAGCTAAATAAACTCCAGGGGTTCCTAACCATCCCTATAATCAAATAGTGAATTCCTCTGTTTGGCTTTAAAGCTCTTCATACTCTGGTCCCTTTCTTATTTTTCCAGTCTTTACTCCTTTACACTCTCAAGGCCAGTCATACCACTCCAGGCTGTTTGCTGTTTCTCATACCTATATTGCATTCCCATCTCCTTGCCTTTGCATGGCCATTCCTCATGCCTGGAATTCTCTCCCACCTCACTGAATCCCAGTCAGGCTTCTTTCAAGACTCAGGTCAATGGCTATCTTAATGCAAAAGGTTTTTCCTTCCCTCTAAATGTATTTTGTATCTCTTCTGTATGATCAGGTGTGTGTGTGTGTGTGTGTGTGTGTGTGTGTGTGTGTTTGAATGTTGTATAATTAGAATATAAACACCTCAAAGGGACTTGTTTTCTTTTAATATTTCCTTTTTCTACGGGGAGGAGAGGGATCACTGGTACTTAACATAGTACCCTGCGCATAGTATTTAATATATGCTTGTTGATAGATTTTTTTCATGAATAATAAGATCATATAGATGATGAGAAGGCAGGAGTTTGGCAGGTCCCAAGAAGGTCCCATCACTAATGGGAAGAAGTTGCATTTCTGTCTTTCCTTATTAACCCCCTTATCCCTCTCGTGAATTTCAAACTTAAACACTGGGATACACTTTTCAAGGGACTGAACGCAACTGGTAAAAATGCATTTTTATTTGAAAAGTGCAGAAACAATCACAGGATACACTCCTTGACCATATTATTCAAACCCAGACACCAGTGATTCATTGGACAATTTTTTTCAAGCCATAGGAACTTTGGTACAATAAAGTGATAACATAGCAGTGTCAGGCACCACAGTCTACTGAGGGGCATATAGAGAGAAAATACCATGTTAAAAGTTTAAATTACATTCATAGTACTAAAACAAAACATCTATGGACCTGTGAAGACTGACATAAAACAGGAAAACTACACAAGATAACATTAAGGAAAACGTTATCTAAGAGTAAATTTGGGAAACAGCAAAACACTTGACTGTTATAGTCAAAACGATGGTTATCTTTAAAACATGATTAGAGTAGGACACATTAGTTTCCATAAATAATTTCAGATACAGCCATCATCTCTTACATGGATATGTTCACAAAAAAGCCCTATTATACAGTGAGGAGTTTCACCACATTGGCATACGCTTTTAAGGTAAGAAATTGGCAGCCTCAAAGGAAGTACACAAGGAAATAAGAGACAAAGGAGAACTCATCTCTTATTTTGCTGTACTTGAAAAAAAGTATACACAGATCAAATGAGGAGGCCCAAGGTTGGTAGTCTCTCCACAAGTATTAAAGTTTCCGTTCAAGTGATTTTGTTTTCTTTATCTGGCCACTTCTCACACATTAATGGTTGAACTGATGGCTTTTTATTGTCCTTTGCCACCTCAGAGGCTGGAAGACTTGGGTCCAAGTCTCACTTCTGACACATACTGGCTGTGTGACCCAGTTAACACTGGGTATCTTAAAGTCCAAATGCCCTAAGTAACTCTAAATTGCAAACATTTGATGATCGACGTTGGTGGAGGGAATTTCTACCCTGGAAGTTCCCTACACCTGTGAAGTCACAGGTACATGTACACAGCCACAGCAGAGGTGGCCTGGATTGTCCTTAGCATGCAAAACAGCCTTTTAAAAACAGCCTATAGCATAACTGAAGAGGAAGTTTAAACACATTGTTTTGCTAACCTGATAAGCAGCTTTTTGCCTTGGCTAACAGCAATTAATAAGGACAACAGCCACTCTATAAAATAAAATAAAGCAATCATTAAGAACAGAAGCCTCAGTTCATGTTCAGTCTATTCCTGGGACATTAGAATACATGGGGATGGTGGAATATCCTTTAGCTTGTGTGAAGGGAAGTGGAGACATCGAGAGCTAGACTAGCCCTTAGAGGTCATCTAATCATTTTGTAATTAAGGAAACAGGCCTCCAGAGTTGTGACTTGCCAAATGACCAGCAAGTTAGTGGCAGGGAAAGTCTCCAACTTATCTAATCCCTTTTCCACTGAACTATTCTTCCTGAGAAGCAAAATTTAAGAGACTGTACCAAAATGTAACTTCTTTGGAAATTTCTTCTAAAATGTCATTGTTAGATTCATTCTGTTATTCAGTCTCACAGCTACAAAATTGAGTTTTATGACCTTTTCTTGAAATGGGAAAGTGGAAAAATATCCTCAGCTTTGAACATGAACTTCATTGAAAAAGGTCTTTGGGATGCTATTCCTCAAGTCCCTCAAGTACATTATTGAAAAGAAAAACCTCATTCACATAGAATAAAGGAAATATTCTCCAAATATAGCAAACTGCAAACCCAGTACTGAAATAGCTCTTTTGTTTGTACATCTGACCCCTCCCCACTCCCATGCCCTGCATTAAATAATTATCTGGGGGAGAAAAGTATTTGATAGATATTTTCCATATATCTGTTATAAAATAGCTCCCTGCCAACGTCTCTTATTCTACATAGAATCAATTCTTTAAACATAGCTCTTTTTACCCCCTCAACACATGTGCTTGAACAAAATGTTTCTTTACTCATCTCTGGCCACACAAATATAATCTCAATTTTATTTGTCTTTTGGTATCCAAAAAGGAATCCTAAGGCAGTAAGATGTTAGTTGCTCAGCTAACATCTCTCTTCAGGCTGTCATACCAGATCATTGTTTTCATGGCTTCATCAAACATCTTGGTACCTTTCAACTCAGCAAACACTACCCTCCATCTAGGACCCAATGTTCAAACCACACCTCAGCATTATTTCCTTCCCCTGCCTCAAGTATGCTCAAATCATCTTTTAAAAAATTCAAGAAGAAAGTAAAATTCTTGATATATTACTAAATGATCTCTTTAGGTATTGTAGATTTCTTTGAAAATGGAACAGTTTTACTGAAATATACAGTCTAGATTTTAAAAGATGTTTGACTCCATTAATAGTGTAAAGAACACTGGTAGTTAGAAGTGAAGAGTCATTTTCTTGATGGATAAATTCAACAATCCAATCCTCCTGGGTCAAGGGAACAAAGTTTCTCCCTAGATCAGGGATATGAAATGCTTAATGCATTTGTAGCTTGAGTTTTATACCACATCTCTCTCTCGGAAATACTTTATGGATATGATATGTCTTAGATCTCATACCTTCTATGTGAGATACATAAGGAGCAAGGGGGAGCCTTGCTAAAGTAAATAGAAACAAAGAGATGTTAGCTGTCCTTCATGGTCACACGGCATGCTGGGGAGCAGAGCCCATGCTTTCTGATCACTGGTTAAATGAAACACTTGTTACATAATTCTGTCTTACGAATTTCTGGGGGTGGAACTTATTTTTTTTTTAATGACAACATATTTCAAGACCTGACCAGGTAAATTGGGTCTCTTCAAATACACGGGAATTTCAAGTGTAGAGAGACTTTTGGCTAAGTTTTCAAATCAACTTTATTCAGAATTTTAAAATACTCTTTGATTCACAGGAAAATACCAAGTCCTTCTTCACGACTTACTTTTCTTCCCCCTTGGAAAGACCAAAAATTAGAATTCTCCCTAAGGAATGGTTATCCCAAACCTCACCCAAAGCATTTCAAATGGATACTCTGACAATACAAGACAAGGAACTTGGTTGGATGATGAAAGCATAGTTAGGAAAACGCAGAAATTCAACTAAGATAGCCCTTCTGGTCAGGTTGTGATGAATTTATTCAGAGTTAATGTCCTTGCTCAAACATTTTTTAAAACACTGATCTTTATTTTTATTTGTTTGTTTATTTATTTTGGCAGTGGGATAGCCCATACTCTACCATGGCATGAAAGCAGGCTGATTTAATTTAGGTTGCTGAGTGTCTGCAAAGTCCTCCAAATAGTTTTGTTTGGAGACTGACTACCCAGATCCCTGCATGGTAAGGAAAGCTTTCTGACTGGCAATCCACAACAGTTACCATCCCTAATCAGGAAAAAAAAGAATTTGTAATCCAACTCTGTTCAACTCATTTTCACAAAAGGGCTTACATTTGACGGATAATCCTGAACTTTAATTATGGTAAACACATTTGACTGATGGGAACTCTATTAGCAAAGAAATAAAGATAGGCAATTTCAGCAACCTGGATTTGGGGCAGGTGGACTTCAGTTGGAGTTATTGTCAAGAGTTCTATAACCCTGTAAGAAAGTCCAAGAGAGGTTGCCAAGTAATACAATATTACCACAAATGTACCATGTGGCTGAAGCCGATTTTGGTCACAGAGGTATCTGAGGCACCAGGTAAGAGCAATGTAAACATTCAACCAGTGCAAATTCCTCACTGAGATGATTTCTACACTGGAAAAAGAGTTTCACATACATTTTGAACAATTCCAACAATACAATATAATCTAATAAAAGGCATTGAAGGAAAAACAAACAAAAAAAAAAACATTGCCTTGGTGACTAAGAAACACTGACTGGCCAAGATTTTAAAGCAGGGTAGGAATTCCATGTTGGTTTATTTTTGCTCAAACACAAGCTTTATGTTTCCTTAGAGTCATCTAAATTCTTCAAAATAGTGTCTCTATAGGAAAAAAAGTTTATCATCCATTGGTGCCAAAATAATGTGAAGAAGGAGGCTGGATTTTTATCTTGAAGGGACAAAATTGGCAATTAGAAGAGCACCCAGACTGTGTGTTGTGTTGTGTGTATGTGTCTGTGTGTGTGTGTGTGTGTGTGCCACAGAGGATGTTACAAACAGGAAGTGAGACTATAGTTTAAATTTATTCATCACAGTTTGACCCTTTCCAAAGACTGCCCACACCACAACCATCTGCCCATGTCCCTACCCCCTCCTCCCACCTCCCACCTCAAGTTTGGGTCCAATAGCTTTGTTGGTATGCTGATCCTTTACTTCATCCCCCAGTTATCAGAGAATAGTTCTTTGGCACAAAGACCCCGCCCCCAAACTTAAGTGACTGTATGAGCACTATGAATAAAAATAGACACAAAATCAAGTCTAATTGCATGCACTGTCTTTTTGGACCTTATAAAAACTAACAATTCTTCATCAGCGTAATGCAGGGGCAAAAAGTATAAAAACTGGAGATTTCAGGCATAAAAGATAGAAGGAAATGGGAAGGGCCAGAGAAGACACTGTTAATGGGATGGGGAAGACTATGTTTTTGTTTGATTAAATGAAGAGGATAATCATTAACTTTTTTTCCCGCCTCTGTGGTCTTAGATGTTAGCTAATGGGTTTTCTCCATCTTGGCCGGGTCTTCAGAAAAATACAAAATGTTATGGGGCAAACTCACCCCAAGAAGGAACATGAGAATGAGTTTCAAAAGTTAGGCACTGCTGTGAAAGTCTGGTAAGGAGCGGGAGAAGCTGAGAGCAGGTGGGAATGCAAAGCGGCATTTCGTCCCCAAATTAATCCTTACATGGCTTCCTCCTGATCTTGTTCCACCCTAGGGACAGGAAGACAAATGTTCTCTTGGAAGTCAGAAATAGCAGTGATAGAGGTGAAATCCTGGAGGAAATGAATGATGGGCTTAGGAAAGATAGGATAAGGTGGCAAAATTACATAGATAGCTCTTAAGGGGTCTTTATTTGCTCATGTGTCATATGAGCAGTAGGAATGAGAAATCCTTTTCAAAAAGTATCTACTTTGAAGGAAAGAGAAAAGAAATTAAGGATCTTTATCTCTATTAAATAAAGGGATATATTCATGAGACACCTCATTCATAGTTAAGAGTGACTAGAATATTGTATAAAGAATGAGGTTCCATGGGAAAGTTTTAAATGTTTATTTATCAATACCTTATAATATCATTACTGTGGAGTAAATCTGATAATAGCTTAAGCATAAGGATAAACTAGTCTATGTGAAACACACTGTTGGGATGAACTTACTTAAACAAGTTTCATTCTCCCTTCTCCAAATGTGTCTCCATACTTTGCATTTTCCTTGAAATAGGTAAAAATAAAAGCATGGGTTAAAAATAAGTATTGAACCATATCATGATATGATCTTTATAAGCCTTCCTAAAGATCTGCAGATTCAGAGGGAACCCAAGCAAAGACCCTTTGTTTTTCAGTAGTTCTGGATCAATGGAATTGGAATGGCATTTTTGATAAAAAGAATCAAGTGGAAGAAAAGTATGGCTCAGGATGTCTATGACTTTCCCAATTCTCTACAATTAATGATCACTTTTTACTTTGAAAGAAAAGAAAACAAAATATTTCACTGAGGTTCATCCTACAAAGAAATGAAAAGCCCAGTAGTCTTATGGATGACTGCTTTGAAAGAGATTTAATTATAACATTTCAAGAAGAAGAAACTCCATGTGTCCAGGTGACATTTAGTGGAAAAAGTAAAATGTGTCGCTGAGTGAACACTATGCTGCCTCTTGACCTCTCACTGGAAATGGAAGCCCCTGGAATTCTCATTATCGCCCCCAATGGCAACATCAACTTCAACCACGACATGCATGAAGCCTGGCTCAAGGGCTCTGACAGAAAGCTGTCCCTCATACATATTCTATCAGTACTGGCTAATGTCAGCCTTCCATGCCCTTCTTTGGGTTGCTTGTTTTGTCTATATGTCACTCTATCTAGTCCAGTTATCATCTACTTGCCATTTACCGGGAGCACAGAAATGACATGATCACACAATTCCCTGGATTTAATCAAAAGTTAGATATTCACCCCCCCATCACCTTATCAGTCATTTAGCAGGGCCCACTACGTTCTGAATACCTATAATAAGCTATATAAGTTAACGAGCCCTCGAGAATTCTTCACTTGGAGTTTTTCTGCAGTTAATGCATTATTACCAATGCAAACCCAAAAAGTGTGGGACAATCTAAGAAACGCCCTTTTGGCGCTTTTCCTCAGTAATCAATTTATTATCCCTCTCTCCCCCCACCCATCGACAGCGAGTGATCTCCTTTCTTTCTGATTTTAGGCTCCCTAACACTTTGGATTTACCCATTAGAGGATTTCAATGCTTCTGTAAAATTAAAAAAAAAAAACATAGAACAACAACCAAAAAATCGACTGAATGTCCCTGATGGAGAGATTATGTTGGAAAAGCTCAGCCTCAGAACCGTCGGGCATCAAAGCTCAGCCTCAGAACTGTGGGGCATTAAAGCTCATAGTTCAGTCCCACTGAATACTGATGATCACAGTGGTGTTTACAAATTCATGATCTGGAAGAAAAGAAAAGAAAATGTATCTGTGCAAGGCTCACTCATCAGTCATGTGGCTTGTCAAACGTTTTCTGATCAACTGTTTGGGCGAGGCTCTCGATTCTCAGTTTAAGAAGGTGAAGTCTAGCAAGCACATCTTTTTTCGGCTGGTTTCTCGCCATCAAGCTTCCCTGAATTCCCTCCATTGGCCGCATCAGGGACTTGTGACTTCTCCACGCACTGTTCCATGCGCTTCATGATTAAGTCCAGGAGCGTGTCCACAGGTTTCTCGACGTTTTGCCCTGTTGCTGCACTTGTTTCAAAATAGGGTATGCTGTCAGTGACAATAGCAGATAACAATTACTCATGAGAGGGGGAAAAGTCATCATAAGCTGCCAACACGTAGAACAAAGCCATATAATGTTTTTAAAAGACTCAGAAAAACGGGGCGGCCAGGTAGCACAGCGAATAAGAGCACCAGCCCCAGAGTCAGGATGACCTGGATCGAATCCCGGGCTCAGACACTTAGCACCCACTCAGAAACACCTGGCCGTGTAACCTTGAGCAAGTTACTTAACCCCAATTGCTTTAAAAAAAAAAGACTCAGAAAAAGTTAAAAATTAAATACTGATAGATCTCCTTGCCTGGTGGATTGGGAAATATCACCCTGGTCTCCCACAGGAAGAGAAAAGGACCACAACAATCACGAGTCTTTTTTTTTTTTTTTAACAAAACAAACTATGCTATAAAACTGTAGGCAAGAGCTAATAACTAACTTTCATGTAGCACATCAAGGTTTGCAAGTACTTTTACATATTTCATCTCATTTGGTCGTCATAATTAGTCCTATGAGGTAGTGCTATTATTAACCCCATTTTACAATTAAGGAAACTGAGGCAAACATGTTAAGTGACTTGCCGTACGTCATATTGCTACTGTTTGTGGCAAGGTTTGAACTCGGGTCTTCCTGACTCCAAGTCCAACCCTTTGCCCCCCACACCACCCAGCCGTATCGGAGATCACCTAGTTCAGCCCTTTCATTTTACATATGAGGAAAAGGAGCAAGAAGGGGTATTAACTTGTCCCAGTGTCCGATACAAGATTCAAACTGAAGTAAAATCATCCCCAATGCAGAGCTTATTGAATATTATCTGTTCTAGGAAGCTTTGAGATGGGGGAGGTATGAAGCTACCTGTATTCCCCGAGTTTTCCTCCTATAGTCTTTCATTGTCAACCACACTTCAAACCCACCCATCAAACAAAACCCCAATATCACAAGAAGGTTTCTTAGATATTGGAGAATAAGCTGAGTCAGGGCAGGGCTGGGGCTGACTCTCAAGTGTCTGTTCCCCGGAGCTCCTCCAGAAGTCTTACAATCATGCAGGGTCCCTCTTCATCTGGCCCACTGCTGAGTATTGATTCATGTGTCAGGGTCCTGTGGAAAGCCCGACTCTAGTCTAGGTTCTCATGCTGCAGCCAGTAACATGGGATGAATTTTTGCAAGAACTAACTTACCCATATTTATCTGCAAGATCTCGAGCTTGCCGTTCATTTACTTCCCTCTGGTCTGAAAGATCTGCCTTGTTGCCAATTAGTACTACATCTGGATTTTCACAATATGCATTAGCTTGCAGTTGGCCTTGGAAAGAAAGCAGGGCAAATTAACGACATTGGTTACATGTGACTGCTCATTCTTCAGATGCTTAATCAAAATAATAGCCTCCAACATACATAAATGCATGAGGAAGCACACATATACACACATGAACATGTATACTCACATACATGAACACACACACAAGCTTATCCCTATGTTTATTTTCCTCTATGCTTATAATGGAAAGAACAGGTAAGTATGAGGCTACCCGAAAAATACTGTGAAAGCAGGACTATGGCCAACTATCGATAGAAACAGAACTAACTCTGTGTGTGTCTGTGTGTGTACATGAACAGGTTAAACCTCTGAGCTCAAAAACTATGGTTCTATTCTAAAGTCAGAGGAAAAATAAGTAGATAAGCTACAATGAATGGACCTCAACTTTAGAATAGTTTTGCTCAAGGGCACACAAGTGAAGGCAATGGGTATAGTATATTGTAGATCGATATTAGAATATTAGGAAATTTAGAGCTGAGAAGGACCTTGAAGGACATTACATCTAACCTCATCATTTTACAGATGAGCCACTGGTAAAAGGCTACTTACTAGGTGACTCAGTGGATAGTGGACTCAGTGGACTCCTGGAGTTAAAAGCACCTAAGTTCAAATCCAGACTCAGACAATTACTAGCTACGTGACCCTGGTCAAGTCACTTAACTTCTATTTGCCTTCACCCACTTTAAAAGGAAATGGCCAACTACTCCAGTATCTTTGTCAAGAAAATCTTATGGATATTATTCATATATGTCATGGAGTCACAAAGAGTCGGACACGACTGAACCACACAAATCTGAGACCCTGAAAATTTAAATGACTTGCCCAACGTCACAAAATATTAAATGATAAGAATTTGAACTCAGATCCTCTGTCTTCAAATGCCTTTTGTGTCTGTTTTTCTGCATTTCCACTGTCATGCCCCTACTCAATGCTACTTTCACTTTAGAGATGGTATGATAAGAAATAGGATTACTAAAACATTGTACCTAATGATCTTAAAAAAAATGCACATTCTTCCCACAGTCTGTGAATACAGGAGACATCCAACTGTGCTAAAGGAAGGTGGACTGAATACCATCTTAACATGTTTTCTAATCCTAGAAGTCAAGAAAATTGCCTTCAAATGAGACAAGAAATAGAGTAATAAAGCAAAGTGAGTGCAAATCATACATCTGAAAAAGAAAGCCCAACTTTTCTGCTTTTTGCTTTGGGTCACAATCATATTAATGAACAAAATTGAATATAGAATCTTTAGTAGATTGCAATTGTCTTCCATCATATTGGAAATCTGCTTTTTCATAGAAAGGCTTGCAGAAAGGGATGCAAAGTGAACAGAGACAGGTAAACAATATGTTCAATAATTACAATAATGTAAATAGGAAGAACAATAATTGTAAGACAATCAAAACTCAATGTTGCAAAATTATAAAAACCAAGGTTGGCCCCAAAATAGAGATTTGAGGAGACACTTCATCCAGTTCATTTGCAGATATCAGTATTTATGGGTGTAGGAAATTGTATATAATGTCAGATTTTTCTATGTGTGATCAATTTTGCTGAATTTTTTTCTCTTTCTCTCTTAAAAAAATCCTTTGTTATAAAGAATGACTCTAAGAGAGGACACAGGAAATTTAGGTAATGTAAAAATTAAATATATTGATAAAATTTATTTTAAAAAGAAAATGTTTTTATAGGAAAATGGTGAAATGATGACAATAATATTTAACCACTGAAGCATACAAACTTTTGTATAAGGGCTCTGACCTTGTGGACTAAAAACCTCTTTATTGATCATCTCAAATGCATTGGAAATATTTTTCTCCCATTCTTCAGAAAGAAAAATTTTCCATGACCCTTGACAATCAAATGTTGTTCTCATGAAATGTTCTGTGTAATACAGTCCTCAAGTTATTCCTTTCCCATTATCTTTAATTCTTAATAAGTTCAAGCAATCATCATTTTTCACACATGGCTCTTTCACATTTAGTCACCTGTCTAATAGAACAGGCTTAGATCTCCATTTACACACACACCCACACCCACACACACACACACACACACACACACACACACACACACAGTGTCCCAGTAATGATTCTTCTCATGAAGTTGGAGGGATCTCTTGAGCTCTTCCCTATGCCCAATTAACCAAAGAGTACATGTAAATTTCAAGTGTAAGTGTTCCCACCCAGTATATACCCAGATTCTTTCTCCCAAGCCCTCTTCATGCTTCATGTTGTAGATGCCAACTCAATTAGTTTAAAGAGTCACTTGAGGGCACACTAAAGAAGTAGAATTAATGGCTTTTCAAATGAGATAACTAGTCTCATAAGTACATTTGATGGCAATGCCAGAAATGTTTCTCTCTGAGAGGTCAAAAGGACAAACACTGTCTCATTGCCAGATAATACAACACAAAGGTGAACATCTTGCATGGCCAGGGATGGTGATGTTAACCAGACTAAACTGTTACCTACCCACATCCAACTTTATTTATCACTACCTGGTTCAATCAAATCAAACCAACAAGCATTTACTGAGCATCTACTGCATACCTGATATTTTGCTTGGTGCTAGTCATAGGCAGACAAAGGTGAAACATTCCCTTCCCTCAAGTAGCTTACATTCTTTTATGAAAACAACATGCACACATATAAGTAAATAGAAAATACAAAGTAAATACAAATTAATAGGGGACAGGGTAAGGACAAGAAAATGGAGTGATGAGGAAAGGCCTAATGTAGAGAACAAAGGTGGTGCTTGAGCTGAATTTGCAGGAAGTCAAGGATTCTGGGAGGCAGAGGTAAAGGAGGGAAAGCATTCTAAGCATGGGTATAGGAACATGCAGAGAAGGTACAGTGTTCTATGTGAAGAACAGGAAGACAACCTGGATTAAGAGAAGAGTGCATGGAGATATTCTTATGCAATAAATCTGGAAAGGAAGGCTGGAACCAGATTACACAGAGTTTAAAACAACACAAAAGAATATGAATGTAGTTATAGAGGACACTGGAAACTACTGGAAGTTTTTAAGCAAAGGGGTGACATGGTCAGCCCTGTGCTTTAGGAATATCACCTTGGTAACTATCTAGAGGTTGGATTGGGAGATGGGGGAAGCTGGATACAAGAGGCTAATAAGGAAGCTATTTCAATAGCCCAGCTGAGAGGTGATCAGGACCTGAGCTCGAGTGGTTATGGTCTGAGTGGAGAGAAGGCTATAGAGATGAGAGAGGTTGGAAAGGTAGAATGAGCAAGACTTGGTAATGGATTGGATACATGGGGTAGAGAGAGTGAGAAATCAAAGATGACACCAAAGTGTGGGGGACCTGGAAGGATGGTGAGACCCTTGACAGAAACAGATGCTCAGAAGGAGGGTAAATTGTGAGAGAAAGCTAATGAGTTATGTTTCAGATATGTTGACATGAGAGGACTATATCCAATTAAAAGTGTCCAATAGGCAGCTGATGGCTAGAGGCAGATACATAGATCTGCAGATCATCTGTATGAGATAATTATTAAATCCATTGGAACTTACAAGGTTATTGAGAGTGTAGAGACAAAAGAACCCAGAGCAAAGCCTCATGATTATGAGATAGGCCATGGATGACCCAACAAAATGGACAAAGAAGGAGTGACCAGACAGATAGGATTAATGTGAGAGAGTGGCATCAAAAATTCCCAGAGAGGAAGATCCAGGAAAAGGTAATAGTTAAAAAAAAAAAAAAAGAATGAGGTATGAGAAAAGCCACTGGGCTTGGCAGTCAACACTCTACCATGAAAATGTATCTGCATTCTCGAAGTGATGTAGCCAAATCCAGGCAAACCAGTAAAATATGGAGATGCATAAGTTAGGTTCTAGAGTAGTCAAGGCAAGCTACTTGGTATGACTTACTCATCCAGCTTCTGACATTTAAGAAGCTCTGTTGACTGGTGAGGTCAAACATTAATAAGAAGCCCATGGCATCTCTGAAAAATGCTGTGGTGAGACTTCGAAATCTGCCAAGAAAGCACAGTGAAAGAATGTTAATAACAGTGATTTTGTCAGTCAACCAACAATAACAATAGCTCTCACATAAGTAGTTTTCAACAATTTATAGAAAGTACTTTACTGCCCAACAACCCTTCAAGAGAGGCCAGGCAGGTGTTCATTTTACCAGAGAGTTCAGATTGGCACGAACTCTTCTAGAAGACTGATGCTTCTTCCGCTCTGCCACAGGGCTCCTCCTGCCTTCTCTCACTTTTGAAATTAGAGTCCTTCACTTACCATTGCAGAGATTTCCATAGGACTACAGGTGGGACAGAAGGAAAGACTGCCAGTTTGCAATTGTTCCAAGTATAAAGGGAATTGTCATCAAGATGGAGAACCTTGAAGTTCTTTATAAGAATGAGTTAAAATTTTATTTTGATTACCTGCCTTGCTGTGGGTTACCTCCATACTAACTATACCCATCTGCTGTGTGCTTGGTGATACTTTATTTTGAAATCTTACCATTCACTAGGTGTCTCTTGCACCTTTGTCTTGTGAGAGGTGGCAAAGTCTAGTGGGGAAAGCTACAAATCAGGAGACTTGGGTTTGAATTCTAATTCTAATACTTATGGCTGTCCAACTATAAACAAGTAACTTAAACTTTCAGCCTCACTTTCCTCATCTGTAAAATGGGGATAATAACACTTTGCACTACTTTAGTTGTTTTATAGAGTTGTGAAGGCTTGTCGTAAATCTTAAAGTGTTATAGAAATGGAAATATTTACTAGTTATAATAATTCTTGTTATACTTCTAACTAGATTGTAAAGAAGAAGGAGGTAGAAACATATATTACATATACATACAATATGCATATAAATGTGCATATATTATACATATACATATTCCACAGTGGTAGCAGAATAACACAAAGTAGCCAGATGATAAAAATCTTCGTTGAATGATTGATAGGATGAAAGAATGGACGAATGAGAATTTGGCCATGAGCTGTAAGGCAAAGACGGTTGGAACAAGGAAGGGAGATTATTTGTCAAAACAGAAAAAGAGAGGTAAAGGGCATAAAGACAAAGGTGGAGGACACAAAGTCTTGAACAACAAATTATTACAGCAAGTTAAAAATTAAAATTTTAACATGAAGGCATGAAAATAGAGAAATATTTGAATGATTTTTATTTGCAAATGAAGATTTCCATTGTCATAGATTGAAAAAAGAAAAACCCTCTGCCAGAGATAACAGAGGGAACAGGTTTGTTTGTTTTTTTCTTGCCACCATCTTGGTGCAAAATCATTTAATTTTACTTCGAGATTAGACTATCTTGGATGTCAGAACTATCCAGCAAAATTATATTAAGTGATTTTCACCAATCACTGCTTTGGTAGTTAAGGCACAGTGCCTGGCACAGAGTAGGTACTTAATAAATGCTTATTGACCGGCCAAATAACTGATTGAATTGCCCTAGTGACTTGGATTGGTTGGAAGCTGGGGTTGGTGGTGAATCTAGTATGATTGCTCTCCATGAGGATAAAGAAAGCATAACCAAGAGATTTGCATCACTAAGTAAGATTAAGCCTTGTTTTTTTCCTTAAATTTACTTGGAGAACATGACTTTTCCTTTCAGGGTAACATATTTTTCAGTGACATAACCACATAGAAATTATAGTGGTACACAGGTAGATTATGTGACACAATAGGCCTTGCTTAGCTGTCCTACAAACATACCACATACAAAATTGTCAGAAGAGCTGTCAACAGAAGAATGACTTATGGTAACTAAGACTGCCCCCTGTTTTCATCCTGCCTTGCCTCTTAAAGCAGTAGTTATGAGGACACAAGATGAAACATCTCTTCCACTTGGCTAGGCCAAAGTCGAAAACACAATTTCATGCAGGGACAGCATTTTTCTTTTTTCATAATATCCAAAAATGTGTGGTCTGTGATAACAAGGCTGACATATGAAGATTCTTTGAGTAATAATTTCAGAGGGAACATAACTATGATGGAAACTGCAAAGAGCTCATAATTTAAGAAAAAAGCAGAGAGAAAAAAATCCCAGCACTTTTCCTGACATTTACAGACCTAAATATGAGTATTTTGAATACATTTTAAAAACTGAATCATTTATAACCTCAAAAATTTAAGAGGGGGCAGATGCATGTATATAAGAACTGGGAAAGTAAGGAACATTAAAAAATAAAAAGAATCAATCTTTATCCTTACACTTTTATGGAATGGTTTTATGGCAATATCTAAGAATATGCCTTTACCTTGCTGACTAAGCTTTTACATCTTACATAGAATATAGATTCAGAACTGAAACAGGCCTTAAAGTTGGTCTAGTTAAATTCCTTTATTTTTTACAGATGTGGAAAATATGTGATAGGCCCAAGAAAGACCTATGTGATTTGCCCAAGGCTGACAGTTGAGTGAGTCAACACTAGAATCCATACCTTCTAAGACTCAAACTGGCCATATTCCACACTAGTATTAGCAACACAAGCTGTACATTTATATAGTGTACTGGATAATAGCCAACACTCTCTGCCCCCCCCCCTGCATCAAAATCAATGAATAAGCAAGTATCTGAGTGTCTGCTTAGTTTAGGGCACTTTGTCACAGGGGACGCAAATATTTCAAAGGAATATATCCAAGGAGGCACTCAATACCTTCTCCACAAGAAACTTTTTTTTTTTGCTAACTTTCTCATTTCTGCCAAAGGCACTACCACCCCATCCTTGCAGGTACACAGGCTCACAGCCTCAAGTTATTTGTTGACTGTCCTGTCTCCCTCACTTCCCATATCCAATTGCTTGTCAAGTTCTATTGATTCTGCCTCCACATCTCTTGTTTCCAGCCCCTCCTCCCTCTTCATAACCTCATCCCCTCCCCCGGCCCAGTTCATACCTCCATCACTTTCTGCCTGAACTATTGCAATAGCTTCCTTATTGATTAATGGATTTTTCTGCTTCTAGTCTTTCCTTCTCCAATTTATCCTTCACACGGCTAAAGGGGTATTGCTATTTCTAAAGCACAAGGCTGGCCATGTTGCTTCCCACTATAGGAGTTTCAGTGGCTTTCTATCATCTTTAGGATAAGACACACACTCCTTTGGTAGACATTTAAAGCCCATCATAATCTGGTTTTAATCTATTATCAGTGTATGTGGGCATAAGGCGAATGTAAATTTTAAAGATCTTCCCTGCCCCTAGGCTAAAGTGCACCTGAAGCCTGGGGTGGGAGGCTTGTTTTTCAGTAGATATACTTTTTGATTGGCCAGTGGGTCCAAAAGGTTGTTACATTCTCTGAGCCAGGAGAAGGCTATATAAGCCCTGTTGTGAGGCTTTGTTTTGGGGGGCTCACTTTGAGAAGTGTTCTGATCTGTATTCTGGGAAGCCATTGTCCAGGGCCTCCCCGGCTTTGAAAAACCCAGATGTTGAAAGCCAGATGTTGATTTGGTATGGATGTAATGCTTGGACAGTCTGGAAAGCTGTCTACTTGATCTGTTTCTGTCTTGATAATTCTGCCTGTATACTTTGAAGTTCGGGGTGCTGACCTTTTCCCCTGAACAAGATAAATGATATATGTCTGACTGATTAAAGTAAGCTTGTTAACCCATTTTGAGTTGCTTTCCTTTATCAAAGCAGATCCAAGAACCTGTGGTAGCAGCAAACCCTGAGGACGTGCTTGGGGTGCTTGCCGCTACAGTGGGGCAGCTAGATGGCACAGTGGATAGGGTGCTGGGCCTGAAGTCATTTTGGGGAGTTCAAGTCTCACCTCAGACTCTTCCTGGGTGACCCTGAGTAAGTCACTCAACCCTGTTTGCCTCAGTCTCCTCATCTGGAAAATGGGGTGGAAAAGGAAATGGCAAACTACTCTAGTATCTCTGCCAAGAAAACCCCAAATGGGGTCATGGAGAACTGGATATGACTGAAAAACAACTTAACAACAGCAAAAACTGGTATATGTGCCATCCCCCTCAACTTGGCTCAGCTGATGTCACCTCTTCCTGTTCAGGACACTAGGGAGAATTGTGATAATATTTAAAGAAAGTAGACATGCTGGAGCATACACAGATATTCCGTATCTTGTGGCAATACTCTGGACACATGGTGAAGAAGAGGCTCTTTGACTGGCTTCAGGGGAATTCAAAAAGGCCGGTCAACATCAGCTACCTCCTTTTTGCCTCAGTTACTCTTTTTTTTTTTTTTTGCTTTTTGGAGGGCAATTGGGGTTAAGTGACTTGCCCAAGGTCACACAGCTAGTTTTTGTGTTAATTTTCAGAGGCTGGATTTAAACTCAGGTCCTCCTGACTCCAGGGCCAGTGGTCTTTTCACTACACCACCTAGCGGCCCCTTCAGTTACTCTTGAGGGACAGATCTTAGGGCCTTCTTTCATTTTTCTTTCTGTTCTAGGTGAATAGAGTATCATGTTCTATTCAGTTGTAAAGGTCATTAGGAGGCTACTCTGGGTTCTAGAACAAAGGCAGCATTAGTGCCCCACAGAGCTTCTTGCTTTTGGGAGCGACCTTCAGGACCCCAGCCCAGAGGTAACTGAGACTAGGACTCATCTGTCAGATATGCTGCCTTTGGACATGAACTTGGCGGGATCAGTGATATACAGGAACTCATTAAGACCCTGGAGGCTGAGGGAATGTAGCAAAGAGGATACCCCTTGAGGTAGAGGTGCAAAGAGGGGAGATGTTTTTACTGTGGTCTTAGCTATATCTTGGAAATAAATATGTTCTTGTAATAACTCATCAAAGTTAAATGAAGAGCCTAACAATGGAGGAGGCACAGTCACCAGGGGCTTGGGTGATGGCAGTAAAGAAGAAAGATACTCTAGTCTTTGGGGGTACCTAGAACACTGAGGGGAAATGTCACAGATTGGCTCTGGGAAAGAGGACCAGAGTGTACTCAGAGCATCCACTCACCTAGAATGAGTTCAGAGTACTCCATTCACAGGCTCTACATTGCACCTGCATTGGCTGCTTGCTATTCCCTAATCATGAGAAGCCATTCCCTGGTTCCTGCTTTTTCACCTTCTATTTTCCATGTTTAAAATAATCTTTCTCATCACCTCTGCCTCTTGGATTCTTTTGCTTCCAGCTCAAATTCAACCTTCCTCACAAGGAAGGTCTTTCCTGATTCATTCAGTTGCAAATTTACCTCTCCACAAAATTTTTAAAAAATATCGACTTATTTTGTACCGGTTTTCTTCCCGCCCCATAGAAAGCAAGCTCTTTGCAGATAAGAAACTACTTTGTCCTCGTGTCTATATTGTCCGCACTTAGACCAATTCCTGACAGACAGCAGGGGCTTAATAAATGCATTAAATTAAATTATAGCAACCTTGCCTTCGAGGATCTGTCTAAGGAGGTCAGAGAAAGGGACAGGTAAAATTAAATTAGAAAACAATAATGTATTTAAGTAATTTGGTAAAAGGACAATGGATGCGATTACCTTCAAGTAATAGAAGTCCTTCCCAAATCATTCAAATTGCCAAAACAGTAAATTCTTGGTCAAGGCATTTGGGGGCCCTAGGCAAGGGCCTTCTCCTATTGAAGGCTGGAATGTCATTTTGCTTCTGAAAAGAACAAGGGTGCTCTTGGCCTGTGAAGCTTGAAGACTTCACAGTAATGAACGGGTGTCTTTGCTTCCTCTCCATCATTCAGTTGAATTCCCAAGTCAATTAGTTTTCATGTGGAATTACAATGAATGGGTAGAATTTGAAAGATGGAAAGGGAGACGGGAAGAAAGCATTCTAGGAAGAGAAGAATAAAATAGGCAAAACCATGGAGAGGGAAGCATGCATGTACTGAGGGACAGCATAGATGGGGTTATTATAGATGGAAGAAAAAGTTCCTCTAGGGGATGGGAGGAGGATGGGAGATAAGTCTGCTATGTGGTTAACAGTCTTTTTCTTAAACAGTGTGTAGGCGTATTTTCATCTTTACATATGTAGCTTCTATTTTTCACTTCTCCTTTATTGAGCTCACCCCCCTACCTACTACCCAAAACCAGAGACAACTTGAAAGAAGTTATCTTCACAGAGAATACAATGATGACGCTTCAGAACTCTGCTTGTCAAACGTGACTAAAATAGGCTCACTTGTTAGTCATCTTTAAATATCCAGACAGAGGCAGCCTGTCATGGCGGATAGAGAATGAGCCTTGCTGCCAGGAAGACCAGGCTTCACTAGCCCTATAATCCTAGGTGGGTTATTTAATCTCTCAATGCTCCAGGTAAATCTAAAAGTAGCAGAGAAGATCTCAGCCTGCCTCGCTAGAAGAAGTTTCTTCACCAGTGAGTTCTCTACACCAGTAACGTTATATGTTAAAAGTCCTATCTTAATTCCCTAGAAATAGTTATTTTTATATCTTAACACACCAATGAGGCAGTGACATCAGAACTCCCTCCCACAAGGCAGGTCACAATCCACCTGTAACTTAGCAAGTTGCCTCAGTTTCAGGGATATTTACATGTCTGTGTCAGGGGTGAGAAGATCCCAGATATTTCTGATTCCACTATACCCATGGTGCTTCTCTTCTGCTAGATAATTATTTTGTAACTTGTGAGACAAAAGCACTGATCTGGAAGTCAAGAGGACTTGAATTGGAATCTTGCCTTATATATTTCCTAGTTTCATCTAGCTAAGTCACTAGCTAGCAAGCCATTTAACAACTCAGTCTCAGTTTCCTGATCTGTAAAATGGGGATTTATTACCTAAAGAGAGCTGCCATGCGGATCAAATGAGAAAGTATAAGGTACTTTGCAGACCTAAAACCCCATACACATTTTAACTATAATTATTACCCATAGTTTTAGTCACCGATATTAGCAATTTTCAAAAAAGGTCTTGGGTCACTAGAAACATAGCTAGAAGCGAAAAAGTGCAACATTGCCTACAAAAAAAACAGATGACTGGTGCTGGAGCCCACGCTGTAATATCTACTGGCTGTGTGATTATGGGTAAATCACTTAACTTTTCCAAACCCCAATTTCCTCATCAGTAAATGGGAATAATACTGCTACCTACCTCATAGGGTTGTTAGCTGTGAGTAAAGTGCTTTTTTCTGTTAGGCAGTACTATGTAAATGTGAGCTGTCATTGCTGTTACTGTCATCATAGTTACCTTTCCTGTCCAGCCGTATCCCAAAGCTGAAGATGTACCTTAAAAGGTTTTCCTGGAGATCCATTTGGTCCTCGGCCATTATATACCTGAAGCGAACAAATTATAAAAATCATCAATTCATTATTCAGGTGAAGCAGCAATAGGAGACTGCTGCATCAGCGTGTCATATCCTTTTTCTCAGTCCACATCTTCTTTAAATCACTCTTGTTAAAGTCCACAGAAACCCTAAATAAACATCTCTTCTGTTTCCCAAAAATGTTACTGTAAATACAAATAAATAAAAAGTACTTAAGAATTTGTAGAAAAAAATGGCCCATAAATGCGAGGTTTTCAAAAGTCTTTAGGCTTACTACCTGAGAAGAATCTGTCATTATCCTCATAAGTAAATTCTAAATGCCTTCATTTGAATGTCCTTGCTTATGGTGGCTGCTGCTAAAATGGCAAAACAATGTAGTAAGTATCATTTTGTGATAAATTTCCACCAGGTCTTTAATGGATTCCTTTATTAACCATGGTTACCATGGTCTTAAAAGAAAATATTTCATTTTAAATTGTTGTCTATTGCTTTTTAATAAAATCAAGCAAAACAGAACCCTTTCTGTTTACACAGAACCCAGGATCAAGAGTTACTGGAAAATACTACACATGGAAAAATGGAGAGGAAGAACCTGTCTTCAAGTTTCCAAGAGTTACCAAAAATAATACAATTATAAAGTGTATCCTACATGCTTAGACAACAGATATATTAACTACCTGTCAACAAGTGGGATAATCCAAGATAGGAACAAACTCATGGTTAGACCTGTGAATCTTCAGATGGCTAAGGTCTTGATGAGGATGGAATTTTTGAGGAAAAAATGAACATTAGAATGGTACTAAGAATCACAGATCTTACTTATTTTAAAAATTAAATTTTATTTTTTTAATGAACAAAATACATTTTCTTTCCCTTCCATGGATGAAGAATGAAGGAAAAACAAAACTTTGTAACCAATATGAATAATCAAGCAAAACAAATTCCTGAACTGGCTTAATGATTATAGGTTGCAGATAGGAGAGGGACCATTAAAGGTAATCAAGTTTAATATTATCATTTGACAGTTGAAAAAAATGAGGCACAGAGAGGTAGAGGAAATTTCCTAGGGTAACAGACCCAATAAGGGCTGAGGGGGCATTGGAACCACAATCATTCTGTCTCTGACACCACTGTCCTATCCAATATGCCAGACTGTATCTGGTAAGACAGTAATAGAGTACATTATCTTTGAAGAATTATTTTATTATTATAAACTTGAATTCAACAAATATAAACACATAAGACGGTAGAATAAATCTCTAATTAAATTCTTAAAATTCCAAACTATTTCCTTGTTAATTAGGAAAGTAATTATTTGTTACAAATTTTAACAATCTATTTATGCTCAAATCTATTATCAATCTATTCTCTGCCAAATCCATCTGGGTATTTATAAAATTGTGTTGTCTTTTGTTTTTGATATTGTTATAATCAGTGTGGTGTTCATATTTTCCATTCTGTTCACCTTGCTTTGCATCACTTTATATAAATCTTTCCATGTTTATGTATCTTTCATGTTTCTCATTATTATGACATGATAGCAAATATTTCATTCCTTTAACATACCATAAATTATTTCACCATTTACAATCATTAGACATATACCTTACTCAAATAATATAAAGTGATAATTAATATTTTTGTGCTCGTAGGACTCACTGGTGGGATAACATCTGAGCAGTTGGTCCTCTGGGCCAAAGGGTATGATGAATAAAAAAAAAAGAGAATGTTACCTGGGTACCTTAGCTTCCCTCCTTGAGTAGAGGGCTTCCCTCTAATGCTAGCTCCTGTGCTTTATTTTGAGCTCACTAGGCTCTAAATAAATGTCAAATGACTGACAATTAAGACTAGGAAATAGCAATTGCCATTTCACCAGACCTATGCATTTGACCAGTATCTCTCCTGACCATTTTTAATTATCATTAACTTTAATTTATACTATAGCTAATGTTTACAAAGGAGATTCTCTTTAAAAAACAAAAGTAAACAAAAACAACCTTGGTTGGAATAAGCCAGTGACCCTCAGGGCTACAGTGCAGGGAGTCTGGTACTCTTACTAAGTTCT
Organism: Petaurus breviceps papuanus; assembly: GCF_028583685.1. NCBI lineage: Eukaryota > Metazoa > Chordata > Mammalia > Diprotodontia > Petauridae > Petaurus > Petaurus breviceps. The sequence continues at coordinate 9,906,374 of NW_027185664.1, forward strand.
CTCTTAGAAAATGGACCTGAAGAGAGATTATGGACTGAAAATCATCCAATTTTCCACGATGAAGTCTTCATGAGCAATAATCCTGCAACAACACAGCTTGTGCAGCTACCTATGGCTCCCTAATGAAAGTGAATCCAAGTAGTCCAACTTGCATATGTCTAACCATTAGAGGCAGTTAGGTGGCACAGTGGATAGATTGCTGGGCCTAGAGTCCAGAAGACTCATTTTTGTGAGTTCTAATCTGACCTCAGACACTTCTTAGCAGTGCTATCCTGGGTACATCACTTAATTCTGTTTGCCTCAATTTCCTCATCTGTAAAATAAGCTGGAGAAGGAAATGGCAAACCCCTCCAGTATTTTTGTCAAGAAAACCTCAGATGGGGTCATGAATAACTGGACACAACTAAAACAAGTGAACTTGTTTGTTACAACAAACAGTAACACGTTCATATATGAGGAAGTTACCACCCTCTCCGGGCATCTTTCCTCATCTCTTAAACAAGGAAGTTGGATTTGATGGTCTTTAAGGTTTGTTTCGAATCTAAATCTATGATCCTGAGTGTGGGTACTGCTATTCCATTTTACAAATGGGAAATCAGGGTTCTTTTTTTTTTAATGCTTTATTAACTTTTGATTTACATCATTCGTTTCCGCCAGATTTTGAGTTGCAAATTTTCTCCCCGTTTTTCCCCCACCCATCCCCCCAAAACAGCAGTCCCACAGGATATCCCCACCTCCAATCTGCTCTCTCCCATATTTTCTCCCATATCCATTTCGACTTTTCCAGTGGATCTCTATGCCTCGGTGCCTGTACACCCCATTTCTTAATTACATGTAAGATGGTATTAATAATAGTATACACACACACATATATTTGAATATTTGATTTTAAAACTTTCAATCCCAGATTCATTCCCTTCCCCCCCTGCCACCTACCCCCACTGGGGAAACAAGCAGTTCAGTATAGGTTGTACATGTGTGGCTAATGCAAAACAATAACATAGTAGATATATTGTAAAAGACTGACTACATTTCCCTCCCACCCATTCTATTCTCTACTTTGATCCTGTCCCTTTTCAAAAGTGGGTGCTTCCAACTTCCTTCCCCCCCAGCCTGCTCTCCCTTCCATCATCCTCCCTCTCATCACCTTCCCCCCCATTCTCCTGGAGGGTGAGATCCCCAATTTAGTGTGTATTTCCCTCCCTCCTCAAGCCAGATTCAATAGGAATAAGGTTGACCCATTCCCTCTGCCCTCCTATTCTTCCCCTCCATTGCAACCATTTTCCCCTGCCTCTCTATATGAGATAGTTTGCCCCAATCTGTCTCTCCCCATCTCCTCTCATTATATTCCTTTCACCTCTCAATTTCACCTTTTAAGTATCATCCCTTCCTGTTAAATTGGTCCTGTGCCCTCTATCTATGTACACCTGTGAACGTATATACACACATTCACATATGTATTCATATGCCCGCATACCCTCATATAAAGACATATATATATATATATATGTATATATATATATTTCTAATCCCTTCAACTACTGAGAAAAGTTTCATAAGTCACAATTATTGTTTTTCCATATAGGAATGTTAATAGTTCAACTTTTATAAGTTCCTTATGATTTCTTTTCCCTGTTTACCTTCTCATGCTTCTCTTGCTTCTTGTATCTGAATGTCAAATTTTCTATTCAACTCTGGTTTTTTCAGCAAGAATGCCTGAAAGTCCTGTATTCCACTGAATGACCATATTTTCCCCTGAAACATGATACTCAGTTTTGCTGGGTAGGTGACTCTTGGTCTTAATCCCAGCTCCCTTGACCTCCGGAATATCACATTCCAAGCCCTTCGATCCCTCAGTGTAGAAGCTGCCAGATCCTGGGTTATCCTGATTGTGTTTCCACAATATTCAGATTGTTTCTTCCTGGCTGCTTGTAATATTCTCTCCTTGATCTGGGAATTCCGGAACTTGGCTATAATATTTCTAGGAGTTTTCTTTTTGGGATCTTTTTCGGGAGGTGATCGGTGGATTCTTTCAACCTCTATTTTGCCCTCTCGTTCTAAAATATCAGGGCAGTTTTCTTTGAGAACTTCCTGGAGGATGCTTTCTAGGTTCTTACTTTGGTCATGGCTTTCAGGTAGTCCAATAATTTTTAAATTATCTCTCCTGGATCTATTTTCCAGGTCAGTGGTTTTTCCCATGAGATATTTCACATTGCCTTCTATTCTTTCATTTGTTTGGATCTGTTTAACAGCATCTTGATTTCTCATAAAGTCATTAGCTTCCATTTGCTCCAGTCTAATTCTGAAGCAATGATTCTCCTCAGTGAGCTTTTGATATTCTTTTTCCAGCTGGCAAATTCGACTTTTTAAGGCATTCTTCTCCTCATTGCCTTTCTGAGCCTCCTTTGCCATTTGAGTCAGTCTGTTTTTTAAGGTATTATTTTCTTCAGTCAGGCTGTTGACTCTCATTTCATAATTTTCTTGCATTTTTCTCATTTCTCTTCCCAATTTTTCCTCCACTTCTCTTATCTGCTTCTTAAGGTCCTCTATGGCCTGTAACCAGCTTGTATTTTCCTTTGAAGCTTTTGGTGCAGGAGTTCTGACTTCACTGTTTTCCTCCTGTTCCATGCCTTGCTCCTTCTCATCCCCAAAATAGGAGTGTAATGTTGGAATCTTCTGTCTGCTTTGTTTCCTTTGCCTGCTCATTTTGCCACTCAATTATTTGACTTTTGGGCTTTTTGCCACAGTAGGACTCTGCCACCAGACAGGGGAGTTTTCGTCCCAAACGCTGGGGTTTTCTCAGCTGCCGGAGGTATTAGATGGGTGCCCTCTCTGAGGTCTCCACACGCTCTGGCAAGCTGGACACACACCCCAGGACCTCCACCCTAGACTGCAATCCAGATCCAAGCAGGTTAAAGCAAGAGCGATTACCCCTCAGACTGGTGCTTGGTCCCCCTACACTCTGCAGGCTAGGAGCTGAAGCCATGGTTTCTCACCCTGGGGGTAAAAGCCAGGCACTCCCACTTACTGGTCTCAAAGTCCAGACTGCACTGGCCTCTCACCTTGTCCTTCGCATCTATGTATTGATAAATCTGGAAACGGCCACAGCTGCTGCTGATCTGTAGTCCCTCTGGCTGGCGGCTGGTCAGGCCCTCCCTAGGGCTAAAGCCTGGGCATGGTGCTGGGCTCGGCTCCCAGAGCGCTGCACTGGCTGATTCCTGCCGGCCTGCCGGGCTGTCCTCAGCGGGAGGTTAGCTTCTCTGTGTCATTATGTGGGTTCTGCAGTTCCAAAGTTTGTTTAGAGCCCCCTTTTTACATGGATTGGGGAGGGTGGAAGCTGGAGCCGCGGGAAGGTATTGCTTCTACTCCGCCATCTTGGCTCCCAAAAATCAGAAACCGGGGTTCTTAAAGGTTAAGTATACTGCATAAGACTTTCATCACCAAGGCTCCATGTCTGACACTCTTTCCATTAGGCCACATATTACATACATCACAATATCTCTATTCCTATAAAAAGTATCAGCTATTGGGAAGGAAAGTATCTGGATATACATGAATAAAGGTATTCTTGTTAGCATGTTCCCTGAAGAGTGACTGAGTTGTTCTCATATCTATGATCGAACAAATATTAAATGTCTATGCCATGCTTGTTGTTGGAGATACAAAGATGGACAATAACACAGTCTGTGCCCTCTAGAAATCCAGTCAAAGTGCTGTAAGAAATTTAAAGAGGAAAAGATCATTTTTCATTGGGCATTGGGAATTAGAGATGAGATTCAGATTGAGGACTGAGAAAAAGATGTCATGGTATAAATGGCCCTGAACTGGAAATCAAAGAAAGGGAACAATTTCAAAAAGATATAGAGGGGTGGCTAGGTGGCACAGTGAATAGAGCACCAGCCCTAGAATCAGGAGAACCTGAGTTCAAATCTGACCTCAGACACTTAACACTTACTAGCCATGTGACCTTAGACAAGTCACTTAACCCCATTTGCCCCTCCAAAAAGAAAAAAAAGCAAAAGAAAAGATAAAGAGGGAATTCCAGTCATGGGGGATAGGGTCTACCAATATATAGAGGCAGGGATAGGTAGAACAAAGCTGAGTAACAGCTAATAGTCCAACTTATCTGGAACTGAAGGGTGCAAAACATATCAGAATTAAATAATACCACTGTATTGTAGAAGCCCTTAAATGTCAAGTTAATGAGAGGCAACATTGCATAGTGGATTGAGAGCCAGCCTCAGAGTCAAGAAGACCTGATCCCAGCTCCCGTCTCTGACAAATATTGGCTGTGTAAGGCTAGGCAATTTGCCTAATCTTCCAGTGCCAACAAACAGCACTCTAAGAGTATAAAGTGTATAAACACTCTAAGATGGCATGTCCATCTACATTAGTAGAGGGAGTTTCCTCACTGGGAGGTTCCTATCCAGAGAAAGTCATGGGTATTTTTTTTAAGTTTGTACTTAATTACATAGGAATGTGGAATAATATTTTTTTTAAAACTGAGGAAGAGAGTGAGGTGGTCAAAACTATATATTAGGAAGACAGGTTTGTTAGCAGTGTGAGGGATGGATTGGACAATGGCTAAGTATCTTGGCTAAAGTCCCACGAAGTAATGAAATCTCAGAGGTGGGATTTGAATCCTTGTCCTTGAGACTCCAGAACCAATGTTCATTTTGTTGTACTATTCTGTCTCTTAATAAATAAGATACTCATGAAGTTGTGCTTGCTTTGTCTGTGCCTTTCAGGATTTAGCCACTTTGGGATGCTTCTGGCCTTTTTGCTTTAAGACAAAAGAGATTAACTTTGGCTCTTACTGACAGAATCCAATTTGACCCACATTTAAAACCTCAATGGATTCTAAAGGAATTTAGTTTTAAAGTTTCAGGACAACCTCTTAGAATCTCTAAAAATGTGCTATTCACATGGACTTTCCATAGCTGTGTAAAACGCTCTTTATATTTAAACAAGCTACAGGGTGTCATTGTTAGTGAGGAATGCATCCTTCCCTTCCAAGGATTCTTTTCTCACTAGGAGGGAATATGTAGGATTATGGATCAAAATGAACTGCCAGAGATTATGAATTTCACTAGAGGAGGTAAATGGATGTTATTTAATGAAAGCATCTCCATCTTTATGTGAGAGAAGCACCTGAAGATTAAGTTAAATTAAAAACTCACCACACGTTTTTCCCGAAAGTCTATTCCTACTGTAGTGATGAATTTGGGGTTGAATTTATTGTCAGTATATCTATAAAGGAATGTAGTCTTCCCCACTCCTGAATCTCCAAGTGCCAGGAGTTTGATTAGATAATCATAGTCACCATCAGTCATAATGCTGATCTTGGTGGACCTAGGGAAGAGAAAAAAAAAAGGGTTAACTTTAAATTTTCTTTTCTTTTCACTAATGCTAAAATGCAATATCAATACAGGACTTTTCTCATATGACCCTATCGAGAGTACAAGGAATAATTATAATTTGTTGCTGTTATCCAGTTGTTTTTCAGTGTGTCTGACTCTTTGTGACCCCATTTGGGTTGCCATTTCCTTTTCCAGTTCATTTTACAGATGAGGAAACTGAGGCGAAACAAAGTCAAGTGACCTGCCCAAGGTTGCCCAGCTAGTAAGTATCTGAGGCCAGATTTCAGTTTAGGAAGATGAGTTTTCCTTATTCCAGGATCAGCACTCTATCTATAGACTGAGCTACCTTGCTGCTCTTATCACTGTAAAACACAGTAAAATACAGAGGTTAGGAGCTAAAAAGGTGTTCTTGAGATTATCTAGTCCAACCACGTTCTTAGCACAATGCCTGAAATGTAAAACGCACTTGATAAATGCTTGTCGACTGACATATGACAGATGAGGAAACTGAGGCCCAGAAAAAAGTGAAGTGAATATCCATGGTCACACAGCCAAGACTACAACCTGGGTCTCTTGACTCTGCATCCTCACATTCTTTGCATAACATTCTGCTGGAAGAAATTCTCTAGGGGCTCCTCCCTTCTGGCCCTTTGTCAGATTGGGGATGTCCTTTCTTGCTGAGATAATAATAAACTCCTTTAAACTTTCTAAAAAAGAAAAGAAGAGAAAAGAAAAGAAAAGAAATTCCCTAGGAAAAATCTGTAAGTCTTTAAGTTTAAACACACACACACACACACACACACACACACTGTTCAGGAATGGTTTTTAAAAGGTCCTCAAACTTCAATAATTACATTCAACTCAGAAAATATTTACCAAGTCCTTTCCTAGTATGTTCATTGTACTGGGTGCTGGTGATACAAAGATAAAAAAAATTATGACAGTGCTTGCCCTGTAAGAGCTTACAATCACATGAATTAATGTACTCGGTAAACCTGAAAATGTCAGCTATTTTTATTTGTATTGTCGTCATCATCTAATGGTGAGTAGGACACATACACAAAAAGGTCTGATACAGAGTTGAGGCAAGGATTGAGACAAAGCTGTCTGGGAATATTTGTGAGATAAAATAACACTTTTAGCTAGGGAGATCAGAGAAGGCTTTAGAATAAGCCATGATCATATAAAAATGATCCAGAACACATGTGTATATGTGAATATGTCTGTATATTTAAACTAATTAGATCTCTTTCTTCTGCAGTATGATGATACTATGGGAAAAAAGACTTCATTTGCAGTCACAATCTCAGTCCATATACCAACTTACTTAGCTGTGTGACTTTGGGTAAGTCATTTAACATCTCTATGTCTCACTTTTGTCATGGGCAAAATGAGATTCTCCCCCTCCCAATGTCCTTTGCAGCTCTAAATTTATGACCCTGTGATCTTTTTTTTTCCTTTTCTTTATTTAAAAATGGAACTAAGGTGTCATGAGAACTTTTAATTAGTAATCTTTAACTTTCTTTGCTCTACAATTTGTCACACCCAACATGACTATCATTTGTTAAATAAATTTTTCAGGTTTAAGGTATGCTGATCACAACTTTTTTTCTTTCTTCAATATTTGGACAATACATACATCATTCAGCAGGATGTGCATGAGCAATTGGCTTATTGCTCATTTAAGAAAGCAAATGGCGGCGACCAGGTAGCACAGCGAGTAAGAGCACCAGCTCCAAAGTCGGGATGACCTGGGATCGAATCTGGGCTCAGACACTTAGCACCCACCCAGAAACACCTGGCCGTGTAACCTTGAGCAAGTTACTTAACCCCAATTGCTTTTAAAAAAGAGAGAGAAAGAAAGCAAATGGAAAGAGAAGGAAAACAATCAGTTCTCTCTTTCAAATGTACTTCCAACATCAATAATGACTAGATCTCTGAAAACCTCTTAGTGCTAACAAAATCAGTACAGTTAGGACAAGAAGTGAAACTGTCAATTAAGAGAAATAAGCCTTTGCATTAAATATCTCTCATGAGGGTCTGATATCTAAGACATATATGGAACTAACACACATATCTTAGACCAAAGAGACATCCCCAATAGATAAGTAATCAAAGACTATCAATCAATAAATTAATAAGAAGTTATTAAATAAGTATTTGTGTTCCATGCATCCTGGGAGACAAGAGGGTACCAAGAAAAAAGTCTTGCTCCCCAGGAGCCTGTGTTCTATCAGGAAAGAAAGTATGTATGTGTATAGACACATCCAAAATTGATACAAGGCAGTCCAGGGGCAGGAGGACACCAGAAACTGGGGCATCAGGAAAGGCCTTATTAGAAGGACGTGTGTGAGTGGACTTGGAGATGAGGGATCCTAAAAGGTGGAGAGAAGGAATAAATATGAGGAATGCCAAGACACAAAGATGGAAAATGGAGCATCTAGCACTAGGAACAGTAAAGGGGATTAATTTGGAACAAAGCTAGAAAAGAGGGTTGAGGTAAGGCTAGGAAGAGCTATAAATGCTAGAAAAGCTTTTATTTAATCAATGAAGTAATAGACCCATCCAGGCCACTGTTCAGGAGGGACCCCAACCATGCTTCATTTCATCCACATCTCAACTCTCTAGATGTCTTCTCCTCTTCCTCCTCTTTCATCTCCTTTTCTGACTCCAGATCCAAAATTCCTTCAGTTACAGTGGTTTCCCCAGTGATTAAAACTAGGAAAGTACCCGATCTCAATCATCTGTACTTTAGAGTAAATAAACTTACGTCAGTCTACTTCCTCTCATGTGGGATGGTACATTTTAATGCCTTTTGACTTCTTGGGAAAGGTTTGTTTTTTGTTAATAAAATTTCAGACATGAGTCTAAAAACACTGGAACCCTTCTTAGGCACAGTAAAATATTTTTTTTCCTCCACAACATCATTTCATTGTAGTATCCTTCCTCAACCCCTTTCAAGCTCTCCTATCTATCTATCTATCTATCTATCTATCTATCTATCTATCTATCTATCTATCTATCTATCTATCTATCTATCTATCTATCT